>NC_056747.1:545158004-545315504 GCF_019279795.1 Protopterus annectens | reverse complement strand
TACACATTTTACATTTGTTGATTTGTGTATTCAAACTTTGCTTTTATATATACAGATATATATGTATATATATCTATGTGTGGGGGCTATATGTATATTTTATATCTATATCTATATATATATATATGTGTGTGTGGTGTGTGTGTGTGTGTGTTTATACACACACATATATACACACACACATATTTACAGAATATATTATCAAATGTTTATTCTATCAACAGGTGTGTGAGCTTTACACAACCCATTGAAATTGATGTTGGTCAAATACTGTTATAGTCCAACCTGCTTGTGTTGACTAAAGCATATTATGTGATTGATGTTTTGTCACAGTTGTGCAATCATGGAGTCAGTTTATATAACTAAAGGGTGTGGGAGCAGATTCCTGTCTTTGAGGGGTGGTGGTGGTGCCCCCCCCATATAATGCACATTTTCTTATTTAGATTATTACTTTATTGTATTTGGGGGATATACGTTTGAGGCTTTGATGCGTCTGATCACAAAATGAAGCTGTGTTCCTTTTGTGATTAGCTTAGATTTGGCGAATTTCTTTTTCAGTGGTTTATGTAGATGACATTCTGTCATCAATGAAATATGAGTCTTAATATCATCAAGTAGAGACAGCAATGCACATTACATTGATTTTTGCACATCAAAACTACTCTGATCACAAAAAGAGAACAAATGTTCTCTTTTGTTGTTGGTAAACTACAAAAAGAAAAAAACTAACATTATTTTCAGACATTATTTGTCTGCATAGTGGTAGTATTAGGGATAGAGCTTTTAGGTAGTGTGTAGGGCTAGGAACAGGTAAAAGCAGCGTTAGGGTTAAGATTAGCACACATTTTATTTTACTTATTTTATTTATTTATTTATTGTTTGTTTACAAGGTTTGTCCAACTAGATTTAGTCAAAACCTCTTTTCACTGGATACCCAGGAGACAAACTCTAACATATTACAAACATTTGTAAACATGCATTCATTAATACACATGAACAGACATTAAATAATACACATTAACAATTAGAAATACATTTGATGATTAGATTACACTCATATGAAAGCAAAGGCTGCAATTACGGTATAAAAGATACTTATGCATTAGTAAATGTTGAACATTAAACATTTGAAGATGTGTATTATTGAGTCTGTCAGATAGACAATAGATTGTTCCATTACTGCTTAGAAATTAAAAAAAAAAAAAACTATGGTGAGGGGAAAGAACTAGATAGGGCAGAAAATGTTAATATTGTAGTTCAAATGTGGGGTTTAAAGCAGGTTCAGAGATTATAGGTTCATAGATTCATAGGTAGGTACTAGGCTATCGGCCCAAGGGCCTAAGTAAGCCTAGCCAACAAGGGTCCCTGGTTTACACCACCCAAGAAAATTAATTTCCGGTGCCCCTGTCGAGCAGAGCCACAGAAGTGATCGCCAGGGTGAATTTCCTATTTCCCATCCACTCATCAAGATTTTTCTTGAAGAGTGCTATTGAGGAACTTTGCATGGCATAGATGGGTAGCTTGTTCCAGAGTATAGGAAGTCTCTGGGACAAGAATCTATCCCTCCAGCATGTCCTGTTTATTGTGGTAACAAGGTTTAGGTCCCTAGAGCGTGTAGCTCAGAGGGATTGGGATTTCTTTAGGTGTAGCATGTCCAACAGCTCTGGGTTTAACATAGCTTTATATGTTAGGCAGAGATCTCCTTGGAGTAGGCGATATGCTACAGAGTAAAGCTGGAGTTTTTTTAGACGGTTAGTGTAGGGCATCTGTATGAGGCTAGTAATCCTCTTTGTGAGGTACTTCTGTGGCCTTTCCAGCTGCTGCAGATGTCTTGTGAGGTACATTCCAAAAGGGGTGTTGTACTCTATAATGTGTCTAATGAGTGCCGAGCAGAGAGGAACAATGACCTCTTTTTTCCTGGATGAAAACCCTTTTGTGATGAGGTGTGCCACATAGAAGGATTGCCTGACTACTGTGGTGATGTAATTATCAAAGGAGAGACTACTGTCCACCTAGGTCCCAAGGTCTTTTATCACACATTTGGCATTAAGTAGACTGCCATTTATGTGGTAGTTCATGGGTACAGAGTTTTTACCAAAGGGGATGACAATGCACTTTTTGGCATTGAGCTTGAAGCCATGCCTCTGACACCAGGCATCTGTCTCAGTGAGGCCCTTCTGTAGGATGTCCACATCATTTGTGGACTCGACTATGGCTCCTAGTTTGCAGTCATCTGCAAACTTAGTTAGCCAGAGGCCTTCTGTGTTAGCCTGTACTTCAGAGAAGTAGATACCAAACAAGAGAGGTCCCAGGACTGAACCCTGTGGTACTCCACTTGTCACTGGCTTGAAGTCATATTTGGAGTCTGCAACTTTTACAGTGTAGGTTCTGTCAGATAAGTAGATATATGACCTTACTTATGTGTGCCAGCTCTAACCTTACTACTGCCCCTAACTTCACACTTACATAGTACCTATCCCTAATAGTAACACTACATAACAAGACACTCACACACATATTACACATACAGCAGTACGCATGCAAAACACCAAAACTATCTCCTAACCTAGCTCTTACTCTAACCTTAACCTAGAAGCACTCACACATGCACTCACATCCCTTAACAAACATCAACACACAGATCACACACCAATAAATCTATTCCCTTCCAAGGTCTTATTCTAGCCCTAAACCACAATCACACAAACATATCTATCACTAATGCTGAAATTTTCAGTATGTTAAAAAGTTTTGGGATTAAAACAAAGGCCCATTTACTTTCATGCAAGCACATTTCACTCTCAACAGGTACAGTCGATGCTCCTAATTTCAGCACTTCTAGCACCTGATGAGTAATTTGACAAAATACATTGCAGTAAACTCTGTTGATTAAAAGACTATTCACCTGAGTTTACTGCAAAAATATATTTATATATGGTTCAATTTGTTATATCAATCACACTTTATTCAAATATCACTTTGCAGAATTTGATTAAAAATTTGGTCGAATGGCACAAAGTGTTGTGCAACTATCTGCAGGGTGATGCATCTTCTAAGTGTAGGTGAATCACTGTGCTCTGTTCACTTACACTGACCATTTCTGTGTGGTGCTTGGTTTTGCTGAGATCAGTAAATCATTCTTTAAATTATTGCAGCAGAAATGTTGTCTGAGTCACTGATTATGGTAAGCATAATTCAGAACAGGGCATATTTGTTTCTATGTGGTGTTTTTTTTGCCAAGATACCATTCAGTAGGGCAAGGGAATTAGTACTTTTCCTCACTATTGTGTGATCGCAAGAGTTTGTGTGCACATTTTTATTTATTTTTTTATTTATTTATTTTAACATTTGTTTACTGGGAAAGTCTGACTTGGAAAGAAGCCACTTTTCAGCACAGAGAAATGCTCCAGATACAAGCCTTTGTAACATGGGAGGAAACCGGAGCACCCAGAGGAAACCCACATAAATGCAGGGAGGACATGCAGACTCTGCACAGAAGGCACCCCAGCCGAGAATTGAACCGGAGAACCTCTTGCTGTGAGGCGACAATGCTACCACTGCACCACTGCGCTGTCCATATGCATGTGTGTGTGTGTGCATGTGTGCGTGTGTACGTGTGTATATGTATTCTTGTATTCTTATTTAGATTATTACTTTATTGTATTTGGGGGATATACGTTTGAGGCTTTGATGCGTCTGATCACAAAATGAAGCTGTGTTCCTTTTGTGATTAGCTTAGATTTGGCGAATTTCTTTTTCAGTGGTTTATGTAGATGACATTCTGTCATCAATGAAATATGAGTCTTAATATCATCAAGTAGAGACAGCAATGCACATTACATTGATTTTTGCACATCAAAACTACTCTGATCACAAAAAGAGAACAAATGTTCTCTTTTGTTGTTGGTAAACTACAAAAAGAAAAAAACTAACATTATTTTCAGACATTATTTGTCTGCATAGTGGTAGTATTAGGGATAGAGCTTTTAGGTAGTGTGTAGGGCTAGGAACAGGTAAAAGCAGCGTTAGGGTTAAGATTAGCGCACATTTTATTTTACTTATTTTATTTATTTATTTATTGTTTGTTTACAAGGTTTGTCCAACTAGATTTAGTCAAAAACCTCTTTTCACTGGATACCCAGGGAGACAAGCTCTAACATATTACAAACATTTGTAAACATGCATTCATTAATACACATGAACAGACATTAAATAATACACATTAACAATTAGAAATACATTTGATGATTAGATTACACTCATATGAAAGCAAAGGCTGCAATTACGGTATAAAAGATACTTATGCATTAGTAAATGTTGAACATTAAACATTTGAAGATGTGTATTATTGAGTCTGTCAGATAGACAATAGATTGTTCCATTACTGCTTAGAAATTAAAAAAAAAAAAAACTATGGTGAGGGGAAAGAACTAGATAGGGCAGAAAATGTTAATATTGTAGTTCAAATGTGGGGTTTAAAGCAGGTTCAGAGATTATAGGTTCATAGATTCATAGGTAGGTACTAGGCTATCGGCCCAAGGGCCTAAGTAAGCCTAGCCAACAAGGGTCCCTGGTTTACACCACCCAAGAAAATTAATTTCCGGAGCCCCTGTCGAGCAGAGCCACAGAAGTGATCGCCAGGGTGAATTTCCTATTTCCCATCCACTCATCAAGATTTTTCTTGAAGAGTGCTATTGAGGAACTTTGCATGGCATAGATGGGTAGCTTGTTCCAGAGTATAGGAAGTCTCTGGGACAAGAATCTATCCCTCCAGCATGTCCTGTTTATTGTGGTAACAAGGTTTAGGTCCCTAGAGCATGTAGCTCAGAGGGATTGGGATTTCTTTAGGTGTAGCATGTCCAACAGCTCTGGGTTTAACATAGCTTTATATGTTAGGCAGAGATCTCCTTGGAGTAGGCGATATGCTACAGAGTAAAGCTGGAGTTTTTTTAGACGGTTAGTGTAGGGCATCTGTATGAGGCTAGTAATCCTCTTTGTGAGGTACTTCTGTGGCCTTTCCAGCTGCTGCAGATGTCTTGTGAGGTACATTCCAAAAGGGGTGTTGTACTCTATAATGTGTCTAATGAGTGCCGAGCAGAGAGGAACAATGACCTCTTTTTTCCTGGATGAAAACCCTTTTGTGATGAGGTGTGCCACATAGAAGGATTGCCTGACTACTGTGGTGATGTAATTATCAAAGGAGAGACTACTGTCCACCTAGGTCCCAAGGTCTTTTATCACACATTTGGCATTAAGTAGACTGCCATTTATGTGGTAGTTCATGGGTACAGAGTTTTTACCAAAGGGGATGACAATGCACTTTTTGGCATTGAGCTTGAAGCCATGCCTCTGACACCAGGCATCTGTCTCAGTGAGGCCCTTCTGTAGGATGTCCACATCATTTGTGGACTCGACTATGGCTCCTAGTTTGCAGTCATCTGCAAACTTAGTTAGCCAGAGGCCTTCTGTGTTAGCCTGTACTTCAGAGAAGTAGATACCAAACAAGAGAGGTCCCAGGACTGAACCCTGTGGTACTCCACTTGTCACTGGCTTGAAGTCATATTTGGAGTCTGCAACTTTTACAGTGTAGGTTCTGTCAGATAAGTAGATATATGACCTTACTTATGTGTGCCAGCTCTAACCTTACTACTGCCCCTAACTTCACACTTACATAGTACCTATCCCTAATAGTAACACTACATAACAAGACACTCACACACATATTACACATACAGCAGTACATGCAAAACACCAAAACTATCTCCTAACCTAGCTCTTACTCTAACCTTAACCTAGAAGCACTCACACATGCACTCACATCCCTTAACAAACATCAACACACAGATCACACACCAATAAATCTATTCCCTTCCAAGGTCTTATTCTAGCCCTAAACCACAATCACACAAACATATCTATCACTAATGCTGAAATTTTCAGTATGTTAAAAAGTTTTGGGATTAAAACAAAGGCCCATTTACTTTCATGCAAGCACATTTCACTCTCAACAGGTACAGTCGATGCTCCTAATTTCAGCACTTCTAGCACCTGATGAGTAATTTCGACAAAAAATACATTGCAGTAAACTCTGTTGATTAAAAGACTATTCACCTGAGTTTACTGCAAAAATATATTTATATATGGTTCAATTTGTTATATCAATCACACTTTATTCAAATATCACTTTGCAGAATTTGATTAAAAATTTGGTCGAATGGCACAAAGTGTTGTGCAACTATCTGCAGGGTGATGCATCTTCTAAGTGTAGGTGAATCACTGTGCTCTGTTCACTTACACTGACCATTTCTGTGTGGTGCTTGGTTTTGCTGAGATCAGTAAATCATTCTTTAAATTATTGCAGCAGAAATGTTGTCTGAGTCACTGATTATGGTAAGCATAATTCAGAACAGGGCATATTTGTTTCTATGTGGTGTTTTTTTTGCCAAGATACCATTCAGTAGGGCAAGGGAATTAGTACTTTTCCTCACTATTGTGTGATCGCAAGAGTTTGTGTGCACATTTTATTTATTTTTTTATTTATTTATTTTAACATTTGTTTACTGGGAAAGTCTGACTTGGAAAGAAGCCACTTTTCAGCACAGAGAAATGCTCCAGATACAAGCCTTTGTAACATGGGAGGAAACCGGAGCACCCAGAGGAAACCCACATAAATGCAGGGAGGACATGCAGACTCTGCACAGAAGGCACCCCAGCCGAGAATTGAACCGGAGAACCTCTTGCTGTGAGGCGACAATGCTACCACTGCACCACTGCGCTGTCCATATGCATGTGTGTGTGTGTGCATGTGTGCGTGTGTACGTGTGTATATGTATATATATATATATGTGTGTGTGTGTGTATATTTATTTATTTATGGATCTATACCACTTTATTGCATCAACAGATGACTGAAATGCAAAACAATGAGACTGCAACATTGAAAGCTCAAAACAATGACCATTCACAAAATCAGAACTTAGAAAAGTGAAACACACACATCCAATCCAGTACTCATGAAAAACACTTATCTGTCCCTTTAAACTACATTGTGATTAATGGCAACTGCTACAGCAAACAAGGATCACTTTATGGTTGACAACCATTTCAATAAAACAATAAAGGTACTGTTCTATTTAACTTTACTACAACCTTTTTTAACATTTTTTGCAAGGTGGCAAGCCCCCCTGCACCCCCACACCCCCTTCAAATTATATATACCAACTTTGAGATCGCACTACAGTGGGGAAGACAGCAAATTTCTTGACCCTCACTGTACTGTAATCTCCATTCAGATGCTTCCTGTTCTTTCAATAGTATGAATTTCAAGTTTGCGCACATTCGTCATTTTAAGGTTCCGTTTTCACCTTATTCGTTTAAGTTTCGGTCTTGTGTTTTTTTAATAAACTGATAGGGATATATATATATATATATATATATATATATATATATATATATATATATATACCTACACACACACACACACACACACACACACACACACACATACACGCAAGCGCACAAACCATCAGTACTCAAGGAGTGAAAAAAAAACATTTATTTTGAATGGTGGCCACGGGCAAAATAAATGTTTTTTACTCCTTGAATGCTGATGTTTGTTTTTTATTCATTATCTTTGGGCACCAGTTGGAAATTTTCTTAATGCTGTGCAGTTTCTTGTGGTGTATATGTATGTACATATATATATATATATATATATATATATATATATATATATATATATATAGTTTACTATCAGTATGTCGAACATCAAAAGAAATTTCATTCAGCATATCAAAAGTAAACCACAAAAATTAAAAAAATGAACAGGACACAATGTCAAATCCACTGATCGAATTCAGCAGATTCAACAGTGTTTCTGAACATATCATGTGATGTCAGTATAGGAGCAAATGTAAACAAAATTTCTATAGATGACATCACTTTTTTGCAGAGGGGCAAGCCCCCCTGCACCCCCACACCCCCGCTAACTATATATTCCGACTCAGAGATCACACTACAGTGAGGTAAGGGATGAATTTTCCAAACTGCACTGTAGCGCGATCTGTGTACATTTCTTGAATTTCTATTAGCAAATGCACAGTGCATTCGCTAATATAAGTGGTCGAACACTGAGATCTCAACGTCACTATTTTGATAGTAAACCATATATATATGTGTGTGTGTGTGTGTGTGTGTGTGTGTGTGTGTGTGTGTGTGTGTGTGTGTGTGTGTGTGTGTGTGTGTATATGTGTATCTAAGTGGGGGGTTATGGGGATAGAGGAGGGATTTGCCCTCCTGCACAAAGACTGTTTTGGATGCTTTTCATTTTTTTTAAAGATTTCAGTTAGTTTTTTTAACCCTGTGTATTCAAGGATTTCTGTATCGCTATATCAGTGTCAGATGAGTATGTCAACATACATGACTCACACCGTTCATTACAGTGCAAATAATCTAAAAATAACCATGAATGATGCCATTAACAGACCTGCAAGCTGTCAGGTTAATGTCGTCAATGGTCACACAAAACTGCTTTATCATAGACAATCAAAAAAAAAAAGAAATAATAAAAGGCAGAAAAATGAATATTTCACATTTGCAAATTCAAGAACAGTAACCAGAGAAACTGAAGAACATCATAAGCATTATTTGTATCCACTTCATGGTGAAGAAAAGCTTCTTTCATGGCTTCTCGCTTCCTCAAAGGTGAAAACACCTCACCTGATAGTAAACAACCATTCATATGATACACATGACTGTCCTCCTGCACGGTACAATATGTGACAGCTGACACACCCACAATATGACATCCTAGAAACCGTCAAAGTAGTGATGCTAGTCATGAACCAGATACTTAGTATGAATCCACAAAATTCAAAATGAAGAAAGTGACTTAGTTAACGTTAGTTAAAGAGACCACAGCTACCACCTATGCATATGTCTATGTATCTGAACAAGCAAAACAGAAGGCATATTTCTAATCTGGATATATTTGTTAGGTTAATGTTTATGTAGATGAGAGGTTAGTGTTTAGATAACAGAGAAGTTGGTTGCCACTGTAACTGTTTGCTATATAATAGTGACCTGTATACTTGTGAAGTTATTTAACTAACAACATGTGATGGCTCATATCTTACCTGTGACTAATCTTTAAGTAGTAGAAGGGGTGTATAACACACACCTGCCATCTGTATATTTTATAGGTTAGAAATCCAGATAGTGAAATGCTTAGGTTAATTTTAACTAGAAGAAATAGAAAAGATAGAAAAAACAGTATGGGTCTCACCAATGCTTCCCTTAATTTTAGCTATAAGAGGTAGTGGTTGTTTATTATGTAACTCAAGTTGTAAAACATAAGTACATTTAACAGTGACTGCTGTCATTTGTATGTTTGGAGTTAATAAAGGTTATATGAGTTACAGATTTTAACAAACACATTTAGGGAGTAAAGATTGTTGTAGTACTGCACAGTGTTGGCAGCTATGAACAGCACATTTATATTATTGATGAATAAAAGTGTTGGGCATGCTGATGGCAAGTATTAGACATATGTAATTAGGATATGCTTCAGAATTAATAGTCATTTAGTGTGTTGTAAATAAAAAATAGTATGGGGGGTGTGGTAAAGATACTAGTACATGAACATGTATTTACAAGAATATCAGCAATGGATTAGGAATGGTTAGAAGTTATATGTGAAGTGAGATAGTGAAATAATTCTACTTTTACATGGAGTGGATTTTCCAGTCACAGCTTTAGTAATATTTTTTATTTGGAATTGCTAGTATTGTATTTTTATTATTATTATTATTATTATTATTATTATTATAATAACTGTAAAGGCATTCCTCACTTTCATTTAACGATGTTAGAGATTGTTCATTTGCATTTTGCATTTTGCAGAAATGTAATAAGTGGCCAATACATTGACTTTATCATTAATTGATATGCTTCTGTTAGGGAGAATAGATCGTTACCTGTACACTTGGTGCTTGGTGATCCGGATCCATTTCCAGAAGATCGAACATCAAAACATTGAGACCAAAATAATGAAAAACCAAATTATCAAAAGTTTTAAATTTTTTTTTAATATAAACTTTTCTTTCCATTTTTGTTCCATTATATTTATTATTTGATAAAACAAATTGTGTTTGAGTGCCATTTAATCAACTTTATGGCTATGGTGATACCGAGGAAACCGGTACACAATTCAGAGATGTCTATAGTACAGCCTTTCTTCATAAACTACTGCTGCAGCTGATGGTTTTGCTGTAAATAAAAAAGCTTCTCCTCCATATCGGAACAGGCTTATTATACTTACTAAACAAAAAAAAAAAACTCATCATAAAAACTCATCATGCATTAAATTGCCTGAGAGGATACCTTTGATATCTGTCATCCTGCAGCCACTAAAAACAGGCACAAGATTCTTGAAAAGAAGATACAACCAGCCAGAACTGGGGGATACATAATTAGTATAGAATTTGCATATTGAGCAGCATAACTCCACCTACATCTAGTATGATTGTTGGATACTACTAAGAAACACACATTCAAAAAAATACTCATGGTGGCAAAATCATTCAAAAATATAAACATATTACCACTTCAGCCATTTGGCAAAAAACAGCACAGTAGTCTCTATCCTTCTGTAGTTTCTCTTCCCCTTCAATTCTCTGATCCATTGTCAGAAACATCTTTAAATCGATCTGGCTAACTTAAATGGATATCAAACAGCATGACACAAATAACATAACCTCCCCCCCAGAAGCTGTATTTCTCTCTGACCTCCCCCAACACGCGCGTGCGCGCACACACACACACACACACACACACACACACACACACACACACACACACACACAAACAAGAATGCCAGTTAAAGAATAGACAAGTTATGCCTTTTTTTAAGTTAAGAATTTTGCTGATTTCCTAAGTGGAGAAACAACACACCAATGCAAAAATAAACAAGACACTCCATAAGTGGAAAATACAAAGATGGCGGAGGGCTAACATTTGCAATAATGTTCTCATTAAACATAACTGATAACAGAAGAGATAATAAATGTGCTTCAAACTCATTGCAAGGGCATTTGCTTAGTTTGCATTAGATCAGAGGAACTCTGAAGGTTTACAAATTTGAGATGTCAAGCTATGGAGAAGGATACATAGTTTGGAGCAGCAGAGACTTGCCAGAATGTTCAGACAAAATCTGATCCTGTTAACAGCACTGAAAAATCTATATTTACTGGTCTCAAACAATAATTCAGGTGACTATGATAAGGTGATAAAAGAAGCAATAAGACAAAAAAGAGGAATCAAAGACACAATGTATTTAATAAATAACTTCAGATTACATAACGTGACCTTTATTTGATGCTGAAGTTATTTATTAAATAGTCTGTTTTAGACTGCACTTTGTTCTGTGTTTTTAGGGATAGTTTTGTGCATTTGAATCTGATCTGGACTTTGGATTAGATAAAAGAAGTAATAACATTTAAGATAAATGCATGCAGGTAGCTGCTTATCTGAAAATGAAAGTCCTGGATTTACTGACAACAACCATTGTGGGTTTGTCTGTCTTAAATGAAAAACTTCCTTTCCCTATGCAAATACCAGTAAACCCTTCATAGAATCCCTTTGCAAAATTGACAGGAAAAAATATTAAACTCTTTATGGTGCTAAATTGGTATAAAGGGCAGCTACCACACCTCTCTAAAAAATAGCTCTTAACAAACTTAGAAAGCTATTAGAATAACACGGTTTTTATTTACATGCATTTCCTTAAGAACAGGAACTCTGAAACTAAAATGCCTGTCATACCTTATTGTTTAGTAAATTCATTCCTCAATGATTTGCCAGAAATAGTATAGTTTTTCATCAACAGAATAAAAACATGAGGCAAATGTCTATGGCATTCTGCAAAATTCTGGACAGTTGAGAATTATGAAGCTAGCAAGCCACTGAAACAAGCCAAACCACGTCTTGTAGTAGTAAAAAAATGGTTTAATTAAGCAAATGAACATACAATCAATTGCTTTTCGTCCCTTCAAATGCTAGGACTTCATCAGATAAAATAATATGGTAAAACCACATTTAAATAGTATTTATTTCTGAACATGTGGATAGTACAAGACATCCTATTGATTAAATTACTCACCCCTTATAAACACCCCACCTCCAACTTGTATTTACCATAATGTTAATGCCAAATTTAAACTATTACTATTATTTACAAAGAACATCATAAATAAAAAGTAATATAAACCATTATAAAACTAAATGCATTTTTCATCATCTTAGCAAACTTTTCAATTTTAAAATACATAAAACGGATGTTAAATCATTCAATCCAGGATAATTGCAAGCATCAACATGTAGTTGCCATAGCAACTCTATTCTTTCTAAAAGTAATGAAGATGGACCTCCCCTCCCATCTGGATAGACCTGGTCTATCCCTCTAAATTTGAATTCATGGTGGGGGAAATCTCTAATATGTCTTGCCAAAGCATTTTCATATTTATTTCTACTTATACAGTACAAATGCTCATACACACATTCCCGCAACCTCCTGTCGGTCTTGCCAATATAAAATGCGGGGCAATGAAGACATTTAGCTAAGTAAACCACTTGCTTGGTTTGACAATCAATCTTATATGTAGTACTATATATTTCTCCCCCCACTTCAAAAGTTGAACCAGTGTCCATATGTCTACAAAAATGGCACATGTTACACTTAAACATGCCCCTCCTAATAACAAATTAACTCTTTTTTCCTTCCAGGATTTGTTTTAGGTTAGCCCCTTTCCTATAGACAATCCTGGGGACTTCACTGAATTTCTCTCTTAATAATGTATAATTTGTTATTAAACTCCAGTTCTTACGTATGATAGATCCTATGCTTAAAGCATCCATACTAAATGTTAAAATGAAGTTATGGGGGCTAGGTACTTCTTTCCGTACAGGTATAGTCATTTTTATTTTATTTTACATTTGTTAACCGGGGGTGTCTGACTGAGCCGAAAAGGCCCTTTTTCAGCAGAGGCCCAGGGAGAAAATCTCCACAAAGAAAAATTACAGACACATTTAGTTATTTAGACATGATCAGTATACACACAAATTACAGGAGACATGTTTTTACAGTGGTATGCGGCACATAAACAGTTACAGTGGGGAGAACAAACAAAAAATATTAATTTTAAAAATAAAGGTAATTAATAGATTTGTGGTGTACAGCTGAAATTTGGAACATAGGTAGAATACATACATAGTACACAGGTACAGTACATACATTGTAGATTAGCCAGTGTTTGTGAGTAAGATTGAAAACTATTATCAAGTGCTCTAGATTTTGTATGTATGTGTTATCCGCTTTCACTAGCCTGGGGAGCAATCATGGCACTGCCAGCTTTCCTTGAGATGTTTCCTGATGAGGTCTTTAAAGGAGGCTTTGGACAATGTGTTTTGACTGCTGGGGGGACAGAGTTCCATTTTTTAGCCACTGAACTACTATATAGTGCATCTCCAAAGCTATTGTAGCTGTTGGTGACTTCTAGTAGTAGTTTGCTTGATGATCTAAGAGGCCTTTTGGCTGAGTGATGTTGTACTCGGTTTTTGAGGGCAGGACACTTATTGGGGAGGTAATAGATAGAATGACAGAGGCAGGGCTGATTGTAGGTTAGGAGGTTGGGCAGTTCAAGCCAGTGGAGCTGTCTCAGAGCAGTACATTGATGAGTTCTATATGAGCAATTTGCAGCAAAGCGGGCAATTCTGTTATAGCAGGCTTCCCTTTTGCTTAGTTCAGTTTTGTTGAGATTAGTCAGAATGGGAGATGCATAGAGTAGGGTGGATAGAAGTTGGGAGCGAACAATGGCTGATCTTGTGTTGCTGGTAAGAAATGGTTTGATACGGTAGAGCAACCCCAGTTTGGCATGTACTTTTTTAATAGTTAAGTTGAGATGACTATCAAATTTTAGGTGGGAGTCTATGGTTATTCCCAATAGTTTAGCCTGTGCCACTGGAGCAGTTGGAGTAGCATTAGTGGAGTGGATAGTGAATTGACTGTTAGTGTTTTTGTTAGAACTGGTTATAATCATAAGCTGAGTTTTCTTTGGATTGTGGATAAGTTGGGCTTTGGTAAGGTAGTTTTCAACATCAGAGAATGCTAGTTGAGTTGTTTGCAGGAGGGTGGGAATGTTTTGTGCAGCACATATTAAGGTAGTGTCATCTGCATACTGAATTATAGATGCATGCTGTGTGGAAGTATGGAGGTCATTTGTGTAGACTGTGAATAGTAGTGGTCCTAAGATAGAACCCTGTGGGACTCCTATAGTTATGGGCAGCTGAGGAGAGAGAATTTTCCCATTTCACAGCTTGGTACCTGTCAGTTAAGTAGTTTGGAACCAGGTAAGAGTGGAATTTGATAGATGATATTGGTTTAGTTTGTTTAGCAAGATTTGGTATGAGACTGTGTCAAATGCTTTGGACATATCGAAAAAAAGAGTTGACACTTGTAGTAATATTAATGGTATCCTCCACTTTCAAGATTGGTATATAAATACCTGTACTTCTCTTGAGTTGGACTTCATTGATCAACTCTAAAAGTAAATTATGGAGGTAAACCCTCTTTAAAAACATATTCTTTAAAATTCACACTCATAAAATCTTCCCCTCTCATAATCATACGATCTGCTCTAAACAACTGGCCCTTGATAACAGATCTTTTCTGTCAAAGGGGATGGCAGCTAGAGAAGTGTAGGAAGGCGTGTGAGTAAGTCTCCTTCCTGAATATTCTGGATACATAACGTCTGTTTAGTCTATCTTTTAACAGATCTAACTCTAGATATGTTATTCTCTCTTGGGAAAACGTAGATGTAAACTTAAGAAATGGGGTGGTAGAATTAAAGTATGTGAGCATTTCTTGTGCTTTTGTTAAATCTCCTTCTATTAGGATGAAAATATCATCCAGGAATCGTGTATAATATTGTATATTCCCAGACATTGAGTTGTTATTCAGAACAAATTCCTTCTCCCAGTGTGCCATAACAAGGTTGGCGAAGCTGTCCCCACAAGGGGAGCCCATAGCTACACCAACCTTTTGGAGGTAGAATTTGTTATTGAATGTAACAAAATTATAAGATAAAATAATATCTAATAGTTCCTCCACTATATTCATTTCTTCCTGTGATGCTCCATTAGCTTGCATTGTTGCTACCACGCACTCTATACCTTCTCCATGGGGTATGGAGGAGTAGAGATCATTTACGTCTACTGTAAAAAAAATAGTTTCTTCACTGAATGTGATTTTATTTAAACTATCCAAAAAGGACCAAGAGTCCTTGCATATTTGTTTTTCGTGTACTACATATTTTTTCATAATATTGTCAGCAACCTTCGCACATTCATATGTGATGCTATTTCTAGCATCTACTAGGGGGCGCACTGGGGGGTCCTCGAGGCTCTTATGAATCTTCGGGATTCCGGTATCCTTGGGTCTGGCATGATTAAATAACTGTAAAGTTCTACACCAATCCTTGATTCTATGAACATGTCATTGATAAAAGACTTTATTCTGGAATGAGCAATGTTCATTTAATTTCTGGTTACTTCCACATAAGTCTCACTTATAATAACCTTCATCATCCTGTCTATGTAATCTTCCATATTCATAATTGCCAACCCACCCCCTTTATCTGGCTGCATAATTCTAACTGGGGCTTCTTTTAAAAGGTCTAGCATACTTTTGTCTACCTTCCTAATATTAAAAGTGTCCCTCTTCTTCCCTTTATTCTGCTGTAAGCTATTGCGTATATCTAACTCACAAATTTGCTCATAAAAAGCAATCACAGGAGGTAATGGAGTGTGATACACACTGGAGATAGGATATTCACTTTTTCCATTATTTTGCTGACCTAATAAAACTGTAAGGTTTAATTTTTTTCACAAACAATTTCAGATCGATTAATGTCTTTGCAATATCCGCTCGTGATGTAGGTACAAAAGTATAACCCCTTGACAGTAGTTCCACTAACTCAGGAGCGATATTAATCTCTGAGCAGTTAAATATTTTAAGTCCAAAGTGTATCACCCTACATTACACAGTATGGAGTATAGTGTAACACCTTGGAATCCTTATATTCGTTGTATTAATGTGTACAAAGAAAGGAAATAAAAGATAAAAAGAACTGCTAGCAGGGTTAGGTTACCTCATAAAGAAAAATCAAACAGGTCAGGACATAATATTACAACAATTTATAAGGTTATAATTGATAATTATCTGTTTGAATATCTGTATCAAACTATGCCTGCCAAATATTCATAGCACCAGGACATAACTCAACCCAAAGACAGTACAGGACTGGTTATCTAAACTGGTGATAAGTATATAAAATGGGATATTATACAATGACTGGCCAGTGATATTCTAAAACGAGCACGCTGATTGGCCAGCCCAACCAGAGTGCCTGTTGTAAATCCAAGAATATACCAAAGGAAAAAGTCCAGTTGCCCAGACTTTTTCCATGGTTATATTCTGTAAGTTTTTTTTTTAACAAAAATTTTTAAAAATCTGTAATCCAGACTCCTGACATATGAGACAGACAGTATGGAGAAAATGCTAGGAATATCAGGTACGTTATTTAAAACTAAAGGCATGTACCTGATTTTCTTTGTATTTCCTCCATTCTGTCTCTCTCCTACCATGAAACTGTCCGAAACATTTTTTTAAAAAAACAAAAATGGAGCAATGGAGACCTTCTTTTCTCCATTGCTTCCTTTCCAAAGCACTGATGTACTGGGTATGCATGGGAATGCAAATCCCACACGCATGCGCAGTACATAAAAAAAGGCAATAGGATATTAACAGCCATGGTAGGACAGCACAGCACAGTTATACAAAGACATTATTTAAGAAAAGTAAGTCTTTTTTCTTAAATAATGTCATTGTATAATAGCAATAACCAACTCTGTGGTGTGGTATATTAAGATTTACCCATGGTTGGGTTTATTTAATCACTTGGGCTTTCCCTTGTGATTAAACCACACCAACTGTGGGTAAATCTTAATATACCACACCGATGTCATCGGTTATTACTTAAACAACCCACATAAAGCACATCAAATCTGTTATCTCTTTTAAAGATCAGCTTGGTAGGGTAATGAGGATAAAGTATATTAAGATATATGATGTGGCAGACATAATGGATATCTTCTCATTTTCCCTGTCTGTAACTGTGCACTTGCATATTTATATTATATTGGGTAGAAACCTATCTGCAGTATCATCTGGAGCTAGTGTTCATTTCCTTTTTTGTAACCATAATTATCATATATTGTGTAATATAACAAAATTGTAGTATGTAGTGCTAGGTTTCTGAAATTAGCATGGAATTTGTTCATTAGAGTGTCAGGCCTTGAGTTTCAGACATGGCATTATTTATTGGAAGCCTACTGCTTTCACATTTTCCCTTTAGTGTGTGTGTGTGTGTGTGTGTGTGTGTGTGTGTGTGTGTGTGTGTGTGTGTGTGTGTGTGTGTGTGTGTAAAATTAAAGAACACCTTCATTGTGTTTCTATTTTCATCTTTTATTGCTTATGTAACTTTGCAATTAAATCTGACTTATTCATTTTATAGTTTCACAAAAGGAGATTATTTTACATTTCACATGTAGTCATGATATAACCTTTTGTATACAGTGATTAACGGTACAACTGATATTGTTAAAAGTGTTTTGAGTTGTTACACATGGGGTAGTAAGGATTCTGTCCCAGTCTGTTTTTGACAGAAATGTATTTCAAGCCAGATTATAAATATTTGGTTGTATGTTTCTTTGATTTATAACTTGTAGTAATAATTGGGAGCATGACTTGTGCATTAGTGATCCCAGTCATTTTTGGAAGTTTGAAATCTCCTATAAGAATATTATTTTCCACTTTAATTCAAGGAAACTATTGAAAAAGTCCTCATATGTGGATGCTAAATCTAGGTTTATCTGCTGCTGTTTTTATATGTCAGAAGTCTAACTCTGAGTTGTTTTCTGTAAGTCTAATTTTTAACTAATTTCATACAAATATGGAGATATCTTCACTTTTTCTTAGGCCTATAGCAATGAACAGAAATAAGCCCTGGGTACGTGGTATAAAGACCACACACTCAAAATATAAATGAAAGGATTAAGACTGCGACAATGCAAATTCTTAACAGAAAACAAATGCATTTTTAATTTACAGTATACTTGTAAATGCTTTGTGCACTATACTTAAATCATGAATCATGTCATCCTGCAAAATAAATCATGCCTCATAATTTCCTTAGAACCAGCAGGGCATCAGCTGTATAGCTTTATTCGCTGGGTTGTTACCTTCCAAATTTTATACATTCACTAATGCAGCCCCCCCCCCCCTTTACTCTGCCCGCAAACTTCTACTTGGCACATTCTTATTTGGATTATGTATCTTCATAATAGTTGAAAACTGCAGCTTTACTCACTAAAGATTTTCTCTCAGTACTTGGCAGCAAAGGAACAACACAAAATTCTAATACAGTTATATCAGTAATAGTCCCTATCGCAGCAGTGTGGGGCACTCCTATAACTGCAGATATATTGTTTTTTTTTTTTTTTGACCAGCTTACTTCTGACTTCAGATCACTGACTTTCCCCTATGGCCCAGTTCTTCCAAATGTCATTGTATTGGGTGACACACCACAGTAAACCTTTACCAGGTGGCCCTTCTAGAGCAGAAGACCTCTATGTCACAGGGGCATCATAATGGAGTCAAGCTGGAGTTTTCACTTGAGCCCTAGCCCCCCCCCTAACATTCAGGGCTGACATTACCCAGGTAGGTCCCAATAGTCACAGCAATGGCTTCTCTTTCATGACCATGGTATTACCACCAGGGCTAGTAAAACATTCACACATGCCTTCCCCCAGGAAGAGGCAAGCATTCAATGCTTCATCATCCCATTTCCTCCTGGCCAGCCCCATCAGCTATCGGAGCCATTAACTGAATTCAGGTCAGATGCATCCTAGTTAGGGCTTTATCCCTCCATGCCAGTGGGTTTGCTGCAATTGCAGATACTTTGAATTCAAAACCCCTCAACAAACACAAACAGCTGCTTCTTTCACTGTGCCATCTTCCACATTCCCTTCCACAAAGAAGATTTACTGAAAGTGTATTCCACATACCCGACAGTATCCAATACTGTCCTTGAGAAAAAAACTCCCTGCAAGCCAGAAGGCACGGGGATGTCAATGATGTCTTGAAAAGCATCAGTTTTCCATAAAACTGGTGCATGCAGTTTGCAGACTGTGTGCTGGTGTGCACACTGACATGCAGTTTGCAGACTGTGTGCTGGTGTGCACACTGACATGCAGTTTGCAGACTGTGTGCTGGTGTGCACACTGATCTACAAGCTGATGCTACATACTCACTTGTTTCACAAGTACTATACTATGCAAGTATCTTATTACATCCCTCTCCTCAGTATGTGTGCATCTCTGTGCAGTCTATGCTACTGTGTATGACTATTGAAGATTTTTAATTACTGCACACAGGACCCCATCAAATGTTGTCATAAATGATCCATGCCAGTATTTCATAAGAATAATAAACGTTTCAAGTTTGCCAAAGGCCTTTATAGACCTGTTTTGAGTCTGATTATTAGATTTTTGAAGAATAGGAAATCTCAGATGATATTGAACATTTTTATATTTGTAAGGTTGACCCTTTTTAGGGGGATGGTTTTATTTAACCCCAAAATGTTCAGAATTTTAATAGACTTTTCAATTAAGTGCCAGTTTTTGGACTGCAGAGTGCCATTAGGGTTTATTTTATTTTGCATAGACATTTTGTACTGGGTGATGTTTCTTAAACCCCCTGTACAATCTCTCTTCCTCATACTTTAAAAAAAATCTCAGATTATGTATTTTATGTTATAGTTTTTTTATATGGTACTGCTGTTCAGAATGAGATAAGCTTGATTTTACCCTAAATGAGATTTTTTTCTACAAATTGTTAAGCATTTGACATAACAGTCTATAGACAATGTCTTAAAACAGTGTCTCTAAGGTCAAGAGGGGCAAAAGATATGTAACAGTTTTACTAATCTAGAACAATGTTACTAGAATAAAGCAAGTTACTCTTTGCAGTCAGATTTAATTTCCTCCAGAATTCATGCTATTTATTTGCATTGCATTTTTGCTTGAAAGTTGTGCTTAAAATTAGGACATAGTGAGAAACATATTTAAGGTTAGCACTTCGATTGTGATAAGAGTTAAGATTTATTCTACGTTTAGGATGAGGTATAGTCTGTCAGTTAGTTCACACCTAATCTTGGGTTGGGGGGAGTAGTTGCGTTCCGTGACAGCTAGTCCTATATGTGTGCCTAATTTTAACCTTAATCTGAGGGAATCACTTGTACCATGGGTATAAAACAAATCTTAAACTTAGCTGTAGCCTCACATTTTACCTTTAAACCCAAGCTGGCTTGACAGTACAGTGTGCAGTAGTTACATATGTACTAATAGGGTAGGGAAACATCAACTCTTTGAGAAAGAGAGAGGGGTAAGAGAAACGGAGGGAGGCAAGAAAATGTAGATAATGTCTATTAATATGAGTATAATCTGTTGGTTTTGATCTGCATTCATGCAAAAAAAATAACCACGGTCTGTGCAAAGCCTGTAACTCCGGCCCTGACATTACTTCTGCTACTGTCACAGACATTCCACGCTCCATCATAGTCTGATGGGAGGATGTGATGAGTGAGAGAAGATTATAATAGAATGTTTAAATCTTACCTTAACTCTGATATCATATTCTGTAACTCAAACCCATTTGGACATTACAGACTGTGTCTCATGCCCTTGCTTTGTGAATTATTTGCTTTCTCTCTCTCTCTCTGTTTGAATGTTGAAATAATACTAAACTATACTTCAAAACTGGAAAAATACATTAAAATAATAGTTGAGGTTAAGTTCATTTCACAAAACTTGGAACTAGGAAAATATGAAATGAATGTTTAGATGAAGTATAGTTCCCTGTATATCAGTAGAGCAAATCTCAAGAAGGAAAACCTATACTGTCAAATGCATGTTGCAGACTTTCTGGCCATCTGCTACATTGCAGAATGTGGTATTCACTGCTGCTTGCTTGTTGCATTACACAGCTAGCTATGACATATAGAGGCTGTACAATGAATGACCAAAGCAAAAAAAAAACTTTGGTGGGTCATTTTTTTTCATCTTGGCACTGTAGGATATTTTACCTGTGTTAGGATCTGTTACAGGTGTTTCTTCTTAGTTACTTCTAAAAGGGTCTTGCCACCCACTTGCCAGCATGGTGGTTTAATGGTGAAGACCCCTGGCTCACAGCTCCAGTCTGGGAGAAATCATTCCTAACCCCTAGTCACTACGTGGAGAGCAGTTTGTGATTTCCATGTTTCTGCATGGACTTTCTCAGAGAACTCCAATTTCTTCCCACCTCACCAAAAATATGCTGGTTGCTTAGCTACACTAAAGTGTTCATATATTATAGCTATAGTGTTCCAGGATGCTGCTGGTGATGATCACTAGTGTATCCATACATATTACAATGTTGCAGGACATAATTGTGTGGCATTCAATATACAATATCACCTAGCAATAATATATATATATATATATATATATATATAGAGAGAGAGAGAGAGAGAGAGAGCTATTGTATAACTGATCACTCACAACAAGGCTACTTTTGCATCAGGAGGGTTTCCATAGTAACCGCGGAGTACATCAGTGAAATCTGATTTTCTGTATATGACTATTCACATGGACTTATTCATTGCATAAATGTTACTGTACACAGCCTTTGTTTTCTGCAGAATGAGCTTCACAGATAAAAGGTCATACTGTAGCCATACAGTATGCTACCCAGTTCCCTTTCTCACTGATGATGAAAAAGTACTGTTCATAAATGGTTTGTGTTTCAGAATGCATAGCCTATAAACCATTGTTGAACATTTGATGTGATGTCCACAGGATGGCACATCACCCTTCTTAACTTCACATACACTTGCACAAGAATGCATGGTACCACAAGGGTCATTCACATACACTGAAGCAGGCAAAAACAAAAAAGGACTTTTAACTTATGTGTGTTTTATCTGACTGTGCTTACCATAGGGAAAGCAAACTTAACCTTAATGTGATTTTGTGAGATTTGGTCATACTATGCAAAAAGTAATAAAGCAAATTAAAATGCTAATTCATTAAAGTAATTTGCTTCTTTTGCTTACATCTGATAAGACAGCATTTCATTCAGTCACCATAAAGCTTCAGTGATAGCAGGTCTCTATAGCTAATAACCAGTCCTTGCAGTGTTGTTTTGCTGCCATCTGCTGGTAGTAGAATGTATCACGCTTGTGAAATTTAAGATATAGTTGTCAAAGTGCAGGAAATTCCATTAATGTGTTTAAATTTTGTAATTCCAGCACTAACTATGTCACTACTACTTCGACTCCCAGATTAATTCTTAAGAAAACAACTGTATGAGCTGTTCATAATTCTTTGTCTAGTTAAACTAAATCAGAGTTGCAGCATTTTAATACAATGTTTTGTTTTGTAATTTACTCATTTAACTAAAGAGTGAAGTTAATGCAGTATGGATCTGCTTGAAGTAACCAGTCAACCAGAATGTTTTGGTATTTGAGAATAAACTAAAGTACCTAGATAAATGTGCACACACACAACACACACACACACACACACACACACACACACACACACACACACACACACACACAAAAAAAAACAGTAGTTGAGGATTGAATTCCAGAACTTGGAGTTCTAAATCAGAGATCTTAACCACTAAGCTACTGTGCCAGAGGGAAAATAGATGTTGGAAATGTATTATATTACAAAACCACAACTGGTATTGGCAACATGATATGCAAATTGAAAACTCTGGCAAAGCTAGAATTCTCAGAGTGACCTCCCAAACCTCCTGTATTACAGGCACATGTGATATATGCAAATGACTTTTTAAGTCGTTTTAATGGACAAATTCAGGGCAATAAAGCCAAACCCCACTAGCTGTGGAGATGCATGTTTTGGCCTTGTTATGGCCTCATCAGCACAGCACAAGTGGACTGTTTGACTAAGCATTAGAAACACAGGGGTGTTATACCGTCAGTCATGGGCATTCAGAATCGCCATATAGCTGAAACACCTGATGTTCATAAGGGTCATTTGTATATATCGGAGGTGCTACTAATACAGGAGGTTTGAGAAGTCACTCAGTGAGAATTCTAGCTTGGCTAGAGTTTTCATTTAGTTTTTACTGATTGTTTTTTCTGTGTGACCTTTTCACTCATTGTTTTCGTTATGATATGCTAATTGCTTGAGGGGATTTGCAAAAAAGTTACACAAATAAAAATTGCAGCACTCCAAACATTACTGAAAAAACGCACACGTTTTTGCTGTAGCAACAAGTATAAAAAATGTATAGTCTGACCTGAATGCATCATAACACAGTAATGCTTAAGTGTACACAGCACACTGTACAGCAGTGATGCTTAAGTGTACACAGCACACTGTACTGCAGTGATGCCTAAGTGTACACAGCACACTGTACCGCAGTGATGCTTAAGTATAAACAGCACACTGTACCGCAGTGATGCCTAAGTGTACACAGCACGCTGTACCACAGTGATGCCTAAGTGTACACAGCACATTTACCGCAGTGATGCTTAAGTGTACACAGCACACTGTACTGCAGTGATACCTAAGTGTACACAGCACACTGTACCACAGTGATGCCTAAGTCTACACAGCACACTGTACTGCAGTGATGCCTGAGTATACACAGCACACTGTACCGCAGTGATGCCTAAGTGTACACAGCACACTGTACCGCAGTGATGCTTAAGTGTACACAGCACACTGTACCGCAGTGATGCTTAAGTGTACACAGCACACTGTACCGCAGTGATGCTTAAGTGTACACAGCACACTGTACCGCAGTGATGCTTAAGTGTACGCAGCACACTGTACCGCAGTGAAGCTTAACTGTACACAGCACACTGTACCGCAGTGATGCTTAAGTGTACACAGCACACTGTACCGCAGTGATACCTAAGTGTACACAGCACACTGTACTGCAGTGATGCTTACATGTACACAGCACACTATACTGCAGTAATGCTTAAGTGTACACAGCACACTGTACCTCAATGATGCTTAAGTGTACACAGCACACTGTACCGCAGTGATGCTTAAGCTCAAACAGCACACTGTACCGCAATGATGCTTAAATATGCACAGCAAACTGTATCAAAGTGATGCTTAAGCATACACAGCTCACTGTACCACAGTGATGCTTAAGTGTACACAGCACACTGTACCGCAGTGATGTTTAACTGTACACAGCACACTGTACCAAAGTGATGCTTAAGTGTACACAGCACACTGTACCGCAGTGATTCTTAAGTGTACACAGCACACTGTACCGCAGTGATGCTTAAGTGTACACAGCACACTGTACCGCAGTGATGCTTAAGTGTACACAGCAAACTGTACCAAAGTTATGCTTAAGCACACACAGCTCACTGTGCCGCAGTGATGCTTAAGTGTACACAGCACACTGTACCGCAGTGATTCTTAAGTGTACACAGCACACTGTACCACAGTGATTCTTAAGTGTACACAGCACACTGTACTGCAGTGATGCTTAAGTGTACACAGCACACTGTACCGCAGTGATGCTTAAGTGTACACAGCAAACTGTACCAAAGTTATGCTTAAGCACACACAGCTCACTGTACCATAGTGATGCTTAGGTGTACACAGCACACTGTACCACAGTGATTCTTAAGTGTACACAGCACACTGTACCGCAGTGATTCTTAAGTGTACACAGCACACTGTACTGCAGTGATGCTTAAGTGTACACAGCTCACTGTACTGCAGTGATGCTTAAGTGCACACAGCACACTGTACCCCCGTGATGCTTAAGCGAACGCAGCACACTTACTGCAGTGATGCTTAAGTGTACACAGCTCACTGTACCGCAGTGATGTTTAAGTGCACACAGCACACTGTACCCCTGTGATGCTTAAGCATACACAGCTCACTGTACTGCAGTGATGCTTAAGTGTACACAGCTCACTGTACCGCAGTGATGCTTAAGTGTACACAGCTCACTGTACCACAGTGATGCTTAAGCATACACAGCTCACTGTACCACAGTGATGCTTAAGTGTACACAGCACACTGTACTGCAGTAATGCTTAAGTACCAATAAGCCACACTACAACATGGCATGTGCAAAGTAGATGCATACATTACTGGACGGCTGAAGTGCACTGTGCCTTGCAACAGCACAAGTAAGAAAGCTCAGTAAGATAGGCAACAGCATAACCTAGCACAGGGAAATCCATACAGCTGAGCTGTACTTTGCAGCAGTAAGTGACCAAAGAGAATCATGCCTGCAGCACTGTAGATTGTTACATTTAAGGAGTTATGTGCAGTAAACACATGTAAGTATGTGGGCTTGCAAGCCAACAAAAAGAATGCAAAAAGGCATGCAGGCATGCTAGAGCAACACTGGCAGGTAGCACAACTGAAGGACAAATAATCATCCGGGGCTTACAAGTAATGCTGGTGACAATGTGACCATGAAAGGTGAAATTAGTGTGGAGTGCACAAATCCATATCCCATTATACATGTGTAGATAGTTGACATGTCATGGCAAAACAGTAGTGACACAGCTGTCCTGCAACAACAGTGACAACACTAGTCAAAGGATGACATGTTCCTTGAGAGTAGATATAAGGCAGTCATATCAAAGGTGTCTCAAAGTGATGTATTTTTAACTAACTAAGAGTGACGCACATATATGAGCATTAAAACAGATGCACAAAAGCCATGTCAGTAGTATCAACCAGAAACGAGGCATCCAACATTGTGCACTAGTAAAATTATTTACTTATTTATTTGTCTTTGTTGACTGGAAAAAGTCAGACTGTGAAAAAATATTTTCAGTGGAGGCCCAGGGAGAAAAGCTCCACATATAAGTTATACATTATGTACATTTATAATTACAGGGTAAAACATCTGTATATGAGCTTATTTACATTATTTTTAAATATTTCTTACATGAACATAGCATTTTAATGCAAAAAGCAATAAAGAAATTAACATATATTGGCTCAATATTGAATAGAAAAATAAAATACAATAATACTTAATGTATTTATAGCATGATGGCTGCAGGGAAAAGGTCAAACTGGGGTGTTTTGAAGTTATTAATAATTTACAGACAGACCAACAAGTAGCAATGTAGGTTAAAAATTGATGATAAGACAGATATAGAAGGAGAAATTATGGAAATGAGCAGGAGGATAAATGGATAGAGGAGGAATTGTAGTTAGAGGTGTGGTGTGAGAGAAAGAGGAAGTGGTTTAGAAAATTAGTGGAGTATGAGGAAGAGTGATAAGGTACACAAGACTGGGAAGTAAAGTGGCTGTAGGAGTTGGAGAATAGTAGTCCGAATAAAGATAGTCAGGTGAGCAATACTGAGTCATTTGGTCACCAGTAACATGACTAGACATAGAGATGAACATTCCAGAAGGAAATACACTCAAGGGGGACGGCAATGATTTAAATACATGTGTACACATGCACACAAATGTGTGTCTGCATTTCATATATAAAAGGTGCTTACACTTACACATAGAATAGGTATATACTAAAATGGGCATCCATCCATCAATTCATCCATCCACAACCCCCTTTTCCCATGTTTGCACATGGGGTCAGGGTTTTACTTCAACAGTGACAATCATCTAGGGCCACGATTCACACTACTGGGTGGCTGGCCCTGCCATGGACTGAAATGAACATCTGTGTGTTTAAATCAAAGAGCATGAACAGGGCAGAAGACGATGGATTAAAGGCATGAAGGTGGGAGTATGGCACCTGACAGGAGAGAGTTAAAGATAAAGACAGAAGTTGAAAACAAACAGCTGCAACACTAGAACAATAAAAATTATTCTGAGGTTGTGGAGTGGATGTGAGTAGAGGATAAAAAGGGAAAGGTCATAAGGGGATGCAGACCTGTTGTATAGCAGACATAACACAGTATTCTACACTGTAGGACATAACAGCTAAATTACATACCAGGGGGACAGCCCCTCAATATTGTCATCCAAGATACCTCATCTCCTAGAACTGCACATTAGCTGCCAGCGACAAACCACTAATACCCTCCACATTTCACGTCTGAAACAGCCTTTAGTCTCTCCCTCTGCTCAGAATGCAAAGAAAATTAAGTTGTATCAGTTATTTCTAGTTTATCAGACCTTAAACAAACTCAGACCATATTATTTTCTGCATCTAATTAGTGCACACACAATCCTTTGCTTCATAATTGTAATATATACTCAGTAATGACCTTCGGACATCATGGTCCAGAGATTTCTTGATGATCAACAAAACTGCTGTAAAAGAATGACTGGAGAATAATCATTAATAGCTAACCTTCCATTAGATTGTAGCCTTCACTAAACAAAAACATACATAGCCATCTTGGAGATATTTACACCCATAAGTTTCAAGAACCAGTGTTACTAATCTTGCTTAAACAGTGGTGATTAGTCCAATAATGGAACAGTGTAGCTATTTCTATCAGTAAAGATGACATTTTGAAACTGAAATAAATACAATGCAAGTTCACAAAAAGGATACCTACTGCTAAGATGATGTCATGTGACCCTAGGCTTGTAAAACAAAAAATATTTTCTGTTGTGTACTGTATGATGAGAGGGAAACTTTAAATTAGAAAGCCTTAAATGGTCTAATTGTCATTAAGCCTATATCCTGAAGTAAAGGCCTCATTAAAAAGTCATAGAAAATGGGTGTTGTTCAGAAACATTTGCTGTGCCATGGTACAGAACTAAATATTAAAGCTCTCACAGCATGATGTAGCCTAATGCTGCTCAGGTATGTAATAAGACTGTCACAGCACCAGGATGTCAAAAAAGGGCCGTGTAGTAAATAGGGCAGTTATATTTTCTGGCTGCTGTCTCACTACTGAACAGTAATGATGTGGCTGTACAGCTGGCAGTCACATAACCACAGTGACAAATACAGTAAGGTGGCAACGAAGCATCTCATACAGGCAACTTGGACACAGTGAGAAGGCTACAAGGGGCCAACACAGAAAAGTGCCAACACACTTCATTATATAAATGGGGAGGAAAGGGGAAATAGTAAAGACAGCAAAGGGCAACGCCAAGCAAAGGAACACAGACAACAGTAACCTTAAGTGTGGATGGGATAGGGGAAAGAAGGGCATATTTGTAGGACACTTGCCCATTTTATATTAAAAAAAAGAAAACAAAACTATAACTGCATTTACGGCTACCAAACAGGGCTAAGTCTTACCTTTCCAATGAGGTATTCAAAAACTGACACTAGTGTTCCGCACCATCTTCTTCTTGTGGCCCTTCTACTGGCTGCACACTCTGAAACCGGTTATGCTTGAGATTCAGTTTCATTGAAATATTACTAAAACCAAGGTAACATAAACTCTGCCGTTTTCCAGATTTATGGTTTATTATGCATTTGTTTGTGTGTTTGCCAAATGAAAGTGTATATTCCCAGTTTGTTATAACAAGTGATCTGGAGTTGCTGACACCGTTTCAGAAGGCATTCTAAGTGGAGTCGAATTTGCTATTATAGTTAGTGTATTCTGGCTAAGTTTTAGCATTACATCACTCGTCTTTAGTAAATTATTTGATGTAACTGAATCTCATGCATAACTGGTTTCAGAGTGGGCAGCTAGTAGAAGGGCCGCAAGAAGAAGATGGCGTGGAACACCAGTGTCGGTTTTTGAATACCTCATTGGAAAGGTAAGACTTAGCCCTGTTCGGTAGCCATAAATGTAGTTATAGTTCCGTTTTCTTTTCTTTTTTTAACATAAAATGGGCAAGTGTCCCACAAATATGCCCGTCTTAAACAGAACATGCCAGAGGGATAGATTCCTGTCCCAGAGACTTCCCATACTCTGGAACAAACTACCTATCTATATCAAACAACGCTCCTCATTAGTACTCTTCAAGAAAAATCTTGATGATTTGATGGGAAATAGGAAATTCACCCCGGGGATCACTTCTGTGGCTCTGCTCGACAGTGGCACAGGAAAATAATTTTCTTGGGTGGCAAAAGCCAGGGTACCTTTTTGGCTGGGCTTGTATAGGCCCTAGAGCTGATAGCCTAGTACCTACCTATGAACCTATGAAGAACTTACTGCTGTTATTACCCTGAAAGCAAACATTAACTCTTACTGGATATTTTATGTTCAAGAACCAGTGCTGTTCCCACTGGTTGACTATTTCTTATTCCAAGGGAACAGTAATTATTTCATAGTTGAAACTGGACATGCATCTTGCTGTACTTTGCGCTATTCTCACTGAATTACATATTGTATTTTATTTACGTTATTTGTCCTTCAGCTTCTCACTATTTGCACTGCTTAAACAGCTGGCTTTCTATATTGTACTGGTGTATTGAGTTATGCATTGTACCTAATATTTTTATTTGCTGCATTTTTAATGTAATTTATATGTGCTAGTAGAACTTATTTTGTAGTGGCTAACTCTTTCAACTGCTGCTGACCTCTAGCCTCCTGTACTGCTTTCCTCCCTAAACTGATACTATTCCCTTCCTAACCCCTGCTGTTTCCTTCACCAGTTCTCCTGTTTTCTCTGTAGTCTTCCCTTCTTTAACTGTGTCTTGGACCTGTTGCTTGCCTATCTTCTTACCTCTAGTAATCTCATCTCTATAGTGCCCTTTATTTTTCCTGCTTAGGCTGCTCTTTCTCTATATTATTCTGTGTACTCTCTGGGTTTTAGTGATTGTACCATCTGATTTAACCCTATTTTTCACTGTGCTCTCCCATTTTAATTTTAGACTGCAAGTCTATGTTTTTACTCCAACTAGCCACTGGAAACACCTGCCGAACCTTTCCCTACTCAATACTGCTCAGAAACCAGAGACATCTGTAACTTATCTGCAACGGACACCAAATAAAGTATGTTTAGATCCTCACTGCTACACTGTTTAACCATCCTTAATCAATTACTCCACATCAACGGGTCAGCCTTCTCTTTTTCCCTACCTTCTCCCCAACCACCTTATTTACTTTTAATTTCTCCTTTCTGTTGTGTGCCTCTGGGCTCACTTTACATTACCCAAAAGGAGACTAATGCTACTCTTAAACTCTCACTGTTCACTCTGTTAACCCGGGAACAGATATATAGCTAGTGCCTTCCTTGTTCTGAATTAACAACAGAAAATAAAATAAAGAGGGGAAAGTAAAGCCTCACATTCATCTGGTGTAAAATAGCATACAGAGTGATTTGAAGGTAGTAGCTTCCTGATTGTTTTTCTTGGCCTTTTGGCTGAAAACGCCTCCATCAACACAGCACCAAAGCTCCCACAAAACAAGAGCCATTGGCCTATATATTCCTGTCACTACTTTGCCTTTATCAGGAGATATACTTACATCCAAATCCTGGCCCAACTCCAACTAACTCCCCCAAATCCATTTACATGCTAATTGTAAATACTCAAAGCATTCGCAACAAAATCTCCAGTTTTCATGCCTGGATCGCCGATAATCAACCTGACATAATCACCATCACTGAAACCTGGCTTAAACCCCACATTAAAGATTCTGAATTTCTCCCCCCGGCTTCCAAACAATTAGATCTGATAGGGTCAACAAAAATGAGGTGGAGTAGCAATAATCTTTCCTAACCCTCTCACCATAGTACTCTACACAAATCCCATCCCTCAGTTCGCCATTGCAGAAATAACCATTGCTTTCCTAAAGTTAAACCACAGCAAAAATCTTCATATCATAGTTCTCTACATACACCCTGGAAACAATATCCCCTTAATAGAAGACATCCTCACATGGATTTTTACTAACATAAACAATGAAACCATTATCCTATGTGATGTAAACATCAACTGGGCAAACCTGACCTCCAACTACCCTACCATTATATAAATTTATTTAACTTTACCCAGCTCATAAACACCCCTGCCAGACCAACCAAGGAAACACCACAGGAGCCATCCTAGACTGGATTCTTGTCTCCAACCCCAACAAAATAGCTAAAGCAGGCACTCTCCCGGATACACTGAGTGACCATCTCCCCGCCTTTATCTGACGCTCCCCCTCAACCTTACAAAATCAACACCATTGCAAACATAGAAGGAATCTAACTGCCTTCAACCCTCTAATGTTTTCTGAAATCCTTAAAAAGATCAGCTGGCAATTATTAAATACTCTCCCCCTAGATAATGCTGTCAACTATTTCAATACTACATTCCTGGACACACTAAACAGCCTTGCACCACTATGCAGGAAAAAAATCAAAACTAGCTCCGATCCATGGCTGATCAAACCTACTAAAGATCAGATACATCTCAGAGATAAAGCATGGAAACATTATCAAACTAACAAAAAACAAAACTCCCTGGTACATTTTAAACAGCTTCATAATCAGATAAAAAAACTAATACATAAAGACAAAAAGCTTACTACACTAAACTACAGTACTCTAACCACAAACAAAACCCAAAATAATTCTGGAATTCCACCTCATCTCTCCTAAACCCTGACACAAAAAACAATCCCTGTCCACATCCTGACAAACCCTCAAATGAAATAGCATCTCTCTTTAACTCCTTTTTTATAAATTTTATAGTCGACATTACTGCTAAAGATAACACAGATAACACTGCTCCCCTAAATCATCCCCTACTTTCCCTACCTCTACAAGCTCCTCATCCTCCCCTAAACCCAACACCTCTCCTGCCCCTAATTTTACTATTAACCCTATTTGTACCACAATTATCAAAAGACTACTTACTCCTTAAGCTCAAACCCTGCTCTAAAACATCTGACAACTTATCCCCCACTTTTCTAAAGACCACTGCCGAAGCCATCGCATTTCCCATTAGCATCTTAATTAGCATATCCATTCAAGAATCTTACATTCCCAAATTATGGAAGAAAGCTTACAATCTCCATCTTCACAAAGGCGGCAAAAACAAAGATATTTCCAACATTTGTCCTTTCGCTATCTTCTCCCCAATCTCTAAAATTTTGGAAAAATGCATTCACATTCAGCTGATGACCTATCTCCTCCATAACAACCTCTTCTCTCCTACACAACATGGTTTCAGACCTGGACACAGCACTGCAACATCCCTTATATCTTTTCTAGGCACTATTAACAAAGCTTTTGATTCTAGGAAAAAAGTAGCTGCCATATTCTTAGATCTGTCAACGGCATTTGATACAGTCTCCCACCCTTTACCTTTATCACAACTCACAAACTTTGGACTTTCCTCCACCACTCTGAACTGGTTCTCTAGCTATCTAACAAATAGGCAACAGGTTGTCAAATGACAAAACTCAATCTCTTCCTATCTTAACACCCCTACTGGTGTTCCTCAAGGCTCCATACTCAGTCCCCACTTATTAAATATCTTCATTAATAACTTTCACAGGTCTATCAACAATGGTACCCTTATTCAATATGCAGACAATTCAACAAGCGTCTGCTCAGCCGACACTATTTCAGAACTATAACTCAAACAGCCTTCTGCACCACTGAATCCTTGATGTTTAACAGCTGTCTGACCTTAAACCCAATAAAATTTAAAATCATGCTTTACACCTCCAAAAAAAAAAAACAACCCTATTGGACAATTCCATGTTCAACATTTATTCCCAAAATAAAGCACAAATAGAAATTGTCAGTTACACAAAACTTCCAGGAGTATCCATAGATAAACAACTAAAAGTTGATATCCACCTGCAACAAAACGTCCAAAAAATCATTAGAAATGTGGTATGCTCTACAGGCACCACCAATACCTCAGCACCTCCACCAGACAAACGCTTGCCTCCACTTACTTACTCCCTTCTCTAATGCATGGCACCCCTATACTTACCAACCTTTAAACCACCCTAAAAGCCAAGCTCGGAGCATGTTATAATAAGATTGCAAAATTTGCAACAAATTCCAAAAACTCCACCCATCACTGTACTGCTCTTCACTCCCTAAAATGGCTGGAACTTCCAGACTACCTACAAATTACTACTGCTCAGAAACTTATCTTCAAACCCTCAGATTTTCCCACCCTAAGTTCTGTTTTCACCTTCTACCTCCCAAACAGGCCCCTTAAATATGAGAACCAGCAACAACTTCTGGTACACAAGGCAAACCGGCCTTCAGGCCAGTTTCTCTTCTCTTACTCCATAGCCAAAAATTGGAATCCTCTCCCACTAGCTGTCACAACTACACAAAATCCTGCCAACTTCAAAATCTCTACACACATACCTTTCTTCCCTCCTGAACTGCTCTTGCACTCAACTTCTTGAGAACCTTGCTCTAATGTTACAACCTCTCCCTACTGTGTTACCTAACACTCGTTTATGTGATCAGTATCTCCAAATATTCTTGGAAATCTGTCACTGCTGTCCACCTGACTACTGAATTATTAACCATGTTTCAACATTGTAATCTTATTTGTCTTTTAGTTGTATATATTACTTATATATTAAGGTAATCTGTCACTGCAATTTGTCTGACTACTGAGTTGTTACTGAGTTATTAACTATGTTTCAAAATTGTAATCTAATTTGTCTAAGTGTATATTGCCAATGTATATGATTTTGCTTTTTACTGTACTGTGGAGCTTTTCTTCCAGGGCCTCCATTGAAAATGGGCTCAATATAGCCCAGTGGATTTCCCAGTTAACAAACTGCAAATAAATAAAGAAATAAATAAGGGTAGCTAGGAATGTAATAAGCAGCTTGTGTGGGAAGGATAAGGGGTAAGGATGGTAACAGAAGCAGACAAACAAACAGACATAAAATGCTGATGTACACAGCAAGAGGCTGTATAAACATAAAAGATGGGCAGAACAGTGGCGGGTGAAGGCATACATAGACAGGACAACTGATAATTGGAAGATTTAACTGCAAACAGGGTATAGGAAATTTAACATAAGGGAGGGGAACACCATGGTGGGAAGTAGCATGAGATATAGGGGTCCTGTTCAACCATTCAAGAGGACAGCCCACACAATCAGTCAGCCCTAGGGCTGATGTCATGGATAGGTTGTTTTTCTGGTCATCTGTTGGTCAGAGCCAACCAGTCACATGAGTCTATCGGCCACACCAAGAGGTGCTGCATGGCCCTGATGGAGGTATCCAACTCCCAATGCACCATTGACATAACCAGCCACCACACCTAATGTAAGAAAATCAAGACTCTGTACTGTGATATAGGCAGAGTGCTACAAGACAAGATACCTAAAAATGTTCCCCTGCTCTACATTGAGCAGCTGTGATGCATGGCAGCAATAGGGCCAGAAAGGAAACAGTAGAGTAGATTAGATGAGGTGATATAGGAGAATGTCCAACTGATGGCAGGGGCTTAAAAATGACACAGCATATAGCTCAAGGGCATGACAAGTGAATGTCCAGCTGTGGATAGAGGGACTCACTAAGATGGAGAACACAGCTCTTGGGCATGGCAGGTAACATCATGTCAGGATAGCCACAATGTGGGCTGTGGCAACAGACTACAAGATATCTTACTGATAGAAACAATAACCCTGTCATGCAGCCACCAAATCTGTTATTGTTCTTACTGTATGGATACTGTGCTCTTACACATACACTGCTGTCATCCACTGGTCCTGTACATAGATTAAGGCATGGTTGTGTATATAATGGGAAAGGAGATGCAGAGGATGTGTGTAGCACTATTAGCCAGCAACACAGTGCTGCAAGAAAGTGGGCAGTGCTAACATGCTCATTGCTACTGACATTATGGGACAGGGTGGAAATGGTCACAGCACAGCAGCAGACATTTGGCCCCCATATTAAAGGGACAGCCAAGGACAGGAATCCACATGTGCATACATATACGCACACACACACACACACACACACACACACACACACACACACACACACACACACACACACACACACACACACACACACACACACACACACACACACACACACACACACACACACACACACACACACACACACACACACACACACACACACACAGTCACATGCTCAGGGCCATAACTGGCTCATATAGCACCGCATGCCAGTCCCCAATCTGGCACCCCTCCCCCTCAGCTCTTCAGGTAAAGACCAAAAAAAAAAAAAGAAAAGATCTAGCTCTCAAAGACAGATCCCAAAATAGGCTTCTTCTACTTGCTACCACTTGCCACACAAAAAAACGCTGAAGCTCTGAAGTGCTTTTCTGTACCAGTATTTCTGAATACTGATACAAACAAAACAATGGAGGAATTTCCCAATCACATCCCCTAACACATTGTTCCTGGGTGTACACATCTTGTCATGAGCCCAGTACAGCAACAATGGCTGGAAAAGTTTACCATCCAGGAAACGAAAGTGTTACTGCAAGCCCTAAACACAGACATTGCATATTTATCCTGCACAAAACTGACAAGGCTTTCATGACTGTATGTGATAGGGAGTGGTGTGGGACATCAGTGCTATCACCAGCCATAACAGGACACTAGTACAGATTTATCATAGAGTTACCAATATGATACTGTATTCCAAGAACAAGACACAAGATATTGCCAGGGAAATTCCCACCACCAGAAGTGGGACACCAGTGCAGACGTTGTCACAAAGGAGAAAACATTTCTGAAAACGCTGTACAGAGCAAGTGGCCAAACTGTCGTATATAGTGGTGGCTTGGATGTGGGCAGTGGACTGGTGATATATCTGCACAGGATGCATCAGGTTAGTACTAATAGCAGTTACATGTCCAAGTGGTAAACTGAACCACGTTTGAAAAGCAGTTATTAAGCACAACATATATGCATATCTGTTCTCCAGGTATGCTGGGACTGCAACTGTGTCACATTACACCACAAGGTATGTGTGTGCCATAGACATCCCATTGGATGGTGCAGTGGTGCAGCAATTGCAATGTCATCTCACAGCAAGAGATTTTCCAGTTCAGTTCTTGGCTGGGGGTGCCTTCTGTGTGGAGTCTGTATGTCCTCCCTGCATCCGTATGGGTTTCCTCCCGCATTACAAAGACATGCATCTGGAGCATTTCTCCATGGGCCTCCACTGAAAATTGGCTTTGTTCCACATCAGACATTCCCTGTAAACAAATGTTAAATAAAATAAATAAATATGCTGTTCACATAATTGAGATGTACAAGTTTGTGTGCTATGAGTTAGGGAAGTGAGCCACATGTTCCAACATTGCCACAGGTATTCTAGCTTTATGCTTTCACACAGTCTACTGGTGGAGGGTCCAACACAACAGGTCGGCACATGTCTGATGTCAGGTGGTCACCTACATCTAGCAAGTAACTTATGGCTGAGAATTATAGCAATATGCTCATGATGCAGTCAGACAACACAGTGGCACAGTCAACAAGACATTAATACAGGGGAACACATACAAATCCCACACATAACAGGTGATGGTGGAGGAACAGGCAAACTTTCTGACATCATCTGTTTTTAGCTCTAGGTGTCTTGTTATTGTGAACTTCACACAGTTCACACAGGTGTCACATCAGCCATGCTGCCTTTGATATGTGTGTGCCCCCTGCAGGGTAGAGGCATGTTGGTGGGCATCACTGCCATGACTCCAGGTTTTTCCCTGACCTGGGTACCATAGTTACCATCAATGAACAGATGCATAGTTCAGTGATCCAGGCACAGACAGCTACTACTCTCACCATGGTAGAGATGGTGAGCATCTTATGTACTCTATATGAGGGTGTGCAATATCTATATTAACTGTTGGATGATTTATAGCACATACAGAACAGCATGCCGCATAGGGACTTGGAACAAACTTTCATTCACAGGTCATTAGTAGCCAACATGGCATCCACTGGCACATCCCTGGCACAATTATCAACAGCTCTCCATTTTGCTTCTGCAGACCATACTGATTATTACAGTGCAAGGCAGACGGTCTAAATTTCAAGCTTGCACAGATGGCGCATACTGTTCTGGAGACTACTTCACTGTTACCCCCAGCCACACCTGGACATAGTCATGTTCATGGCTTATGAGCTTCATCAGGCTTCACTCTTAGGACACCTCATCAGGCCACTCACTCCAGTTCCAGCAGTTGTACATCATGCCTATCATCTGTTAACCAACAGAGTGCTACGTCTAGCTGTGGCTGTCATCAGGGTTATGCAATCCATCTATGGGCTCTTAAGTTGGGTTACTGCATTAGGGGTTCCTGTAAATGTTCCTGAAGTGCTACACAATCCCAGATATAGAGTGCAGCCAGCCCTAAAACTGCAGATCAATATGATATGATACACCTGACTAACATTCATGACAGGGTACTTTGACACATTCATTGAAGAACGTAATCCCTGCCTAACCCTTAACCTGCTACCTACCTGACTCACTACTTCTACACATTTATATAGCCATGACTCTTACCCATATGATAGCACTTGTTACTGTCCACTACCCCCTCTGTGCAAATGATGATGACTGGGATCTGCCCAACCTCTGTCAGGTGTGGGTAAGGTAACATCTCATGCACAGTGGGTCCAGACAGTACACCATAATGAATGGCCCAGTTGTGATAATGCATTCTTCAGTTTTTCTGTCGTTTTTTTTTTCTTTATTATGACCCTTAGTTGTAGACCAGAGACAGTGTCACAACATATCACACCTACCTCTGCATTGCATGGAGAGCTGCTGCAGCTAGTTCTTCCTTTGGTTATGTGACAACTTCTCATCTCTTACTGCAATAGGTATTTCAGGCAGCATTGCAATTTTCCCCAGTTGTATCTGTTTGTGAGTTACCATGTTGTGTAGGGTGGTGCACACCAAAAATAACTGACTGCAGCTTATAGGTATGAACTGCAGTGGGTCACTGGATGCATCCAATCTGCAGAAGTATCCCTTCAGGAGTTTGGACACATGTTCATCAACAATCTGCATCTATGAGGAGATGGTGTAGTATGCCATCTCAGCCATGATCTGGGGGCTGCGGATGGGAATCCTCATCCATGGTTTCAAGTCCTAAAGAAGATCACCTGTAACACACAACACTGAACACCATTTAAAGTGGCCTGCTGTCTACTTAAATGGGAACTGTATGTCATGGCCTATGTACCTGGCAATGTGTGCACCCACCAACTAGATGATCCTGTGGGAAGTCACCACACACAAAACACTGTTAGATGTTGCACAAGTGAGATGTATGGGAACTGTCTGGGTAGCACATGAGTATATTGTATAATAGCCTGTGCATTGCACACCATCTGGCAGCTGATGGAGTGGAAGCCTTTCTGGTTGAAGCAACAGACACCATGTGGAGCAGGAGAGGCCTTAATGGTAATATGAGTGCAATCAGTGGCTCCCAAGACCTCAAGGAAATAAATTATGTTGTAAAATGCCTGCGCAGTTTTGGTTCTCTCCTATGCTGTTTGTGGAAAACATATATTTTTACTGAATGTTTTGCAGCATCATGTTAAAGAAATGGTGTAGGATCCATGAGGTCAATGCCTGTGAAATTCCTAACTTGTTGTCTGTCATATGTTGAAAGGTCCCCATAGCAATGATGGTTGATGTTACATAAACATCTGTATGCGCAACAATAGGAAGTCCAGGTATCCCCTTTGTTTCTATGTGTGGGTGACACATCTACTAAATCCTATATGATGTCTTCATCCACACAGTAGTGTTTGTCAATGTCCCAGTCATGGAGGTGATGGTGTGCTAGCCACTGATGGTTGTACCTGCAATTCAGAGGGTGACAAACTGCAGACACTGTCTCATAAACTAGCCACCAACACTTACTGTTCAGCTAAGGTGCTGCTGTTTCTCCTGTGTGTTGAGAAATCCTGACATTCAGAAGAAATAAACACTGCAGCTCTTAACACTGGATTTATTTATCTCTGAATCATTCTTCCATGTTAATTTCAGTATTTGCATACACATTTGCATGCAATTATACAGATATTTGCATACAATGAATACCTCACTATTTCTTCTGTTATGAGTGTCTGAATCATCCAGCCCCTGCACTTCACCATTCATCATGCTATTTCATAAAATGTTATGAGCTAAATCTTTCTCAATGCCACCAATATCTCTTTTTCACTGTAATCAAAACTGGATAAGTAAAAATTGACTAAATTTTACACCTAATGTATTCTTAAATTATGGAATAATCTCCATACACGAATCTATACAGCAGCATGGACATTTCTAGCAATATGTTTATCAGTGCCCCCCTAGTGACGTAGCATAATGTTTATTTACAGATCTACAAGGCTGATAGGGAATAACAGAGTAAAGATGCAACTTTGCAGAGAGGGAATAACAGAGTAAAGAAGCAACTTTGTAGTAGACCTCTGCATTACACACATGACTTGAGCCATAGAGCTACATGCTAAGTACACCAGGCAGAAACTGAAGATGCCACAATGTCACGTAGATCTAAGATAGCACATGCACCATAACAGTATACTTACTGACAATGAGAAAATAATACTGCCATGAAAAAAATAAATAAACAGTACTGCCATGACAGATAATTGCAATCAATGTGAAATGACTTTGCAGAGAACAAAGAGATATCAGGTCAGGGTTCTGCTCTTACTGCAACATAACGTGTACATCAGAGTATAGCAACAGTGCCTCCATGTAGTCAAGCAAATCACTTACATGTTAACTACTAATGCATGTCACAAGCACACAACAGCTACGCAGCTACAATTACAACTCAGGAAGTAGCAGGGATGTCATGTAAACCATATTCCTAAGTATGAGTCAGCTCATATTTTGTGGTAATAATATAGACCTGCGACAGAGGTATTTTTTAATAACATGGTAACCTCAGATGGCCATGCATATGTTAGCACAAACGCACATGTGAGATGATAGTGTACGCTGATGGTCATACACTCTGCGAACATTACCTGCAGTATGGCCATGCATTCACACATGGATTACAGTCCACAAAAGCATACATATTATCAACTGTTGTTCAAAATGACACATTCATAACTGGGCACATGACTACTTGGCACAATGGTGCAGGTACTGACTCTGATAGCACCCGTACCTCATTTGCAGTCTGTGCACACCTTTATGACAGTGTCCTTCAGAAAAGTAGCACTGGAATCCTCTAAGAACTCATTTCCAAACAACCATCCTTTGTATTTCTAGATCAGATGAAAAAGGCACTGGAGTTCTAAACTCCCTCAGACCTGTGTTGTTTGTTGCACCCCACTGTCTGCCATGAATTTCTATAGCCACATTGGAAGGGAATGTATGTTTTGAGTATATATGGTGAACAGTAATCAGAGTTATGCTACTCTGAGCTGGTACACAGGAGGATTGCCCAAGGCATGTACAAATACAGTACTACAGCACAGGCAGGCATCATGCATGTATGTTGTGCTTGCTACAGTTCAGTAACATGAGGCAAATCTGCAAAATGCATGCACATGCCACTGGTGATTGCTAGTGCACAGAGCACTACATACTAGCATCAACTAATGTAGTCCACAAATAGCATGATAAGAAGCAGCTGCCTATATGCACATATGGATGGAACACCACTACACGGCTCAGAGGCCCTATCTAAATGAATGTAGTTCACAAATAGCATGATAAGAAGCAGCTGCCTATATGCACATATGGATGGTACACCACCACACGACTCAGAGGTCCTATCTAAATGAATGTAGTTCACAAATAGCATGATAAGAAGCAGCTGCCTATATGCACATATGGATGGAACACCGCCACACGACTCAGAGGCCCTATCTAAACGAATGTAGTTCACAAATAGCATGATAAGAAGCAGCTGCCTATATGTACATATGGATGGAACACTGCCACACGACTCAGAGGCCCTATCTACAACCAAATGGCCTGAGCTCACTTAGCTGCCCTGGCCACTGAGTGAGCTGGGAAGAGAGAGGAGTAATGAGGCAAAGTCCAGTCATTGCTGAAGACCAGATATGATGGTCATATCTGCCTCCAAGGGTGGGGAGCAGGGCTAGTAAGGGAAGCAACCGTCATGGAAGCAGTTGATAAAGCCTTCACACCACCCTATTGTACATCTGCCCTTCAGGCTGTTTTGGGCATGCATAGGGGGAGAGGATAGCTTACAAAAACCTTTACATGCTCTCTGGTTGATAAATGAAGGAGAAAAAAATGTTAAACAAGTACTGCCTGAAGAAAACCTTCTTACACTCAGGACCAGTTTGATACTGATCAACACCTTCAGCAAATGCGTCTTATTTTCTGACCACAGTTACCAAGTGGACAACAGCTTGAACAGGTTTCATTATTTCTGGTTGGTGTTCTGCAGATGTGCTTGGAATATAGATATGCTACCCAGAACAGAAGTAATTCAGTAAAGCACATGATGATAAGAACTAATAGAAACTGGTTGTGTCTCCATCCAGCCTCTGGTATATGTCTGTGTCTGGTAAACACATGCTGTATTTTAGCCTCCCCTCCCTTAGGCCAAGGTGACCACAACCAATCTCCACCTGCCTGTCAAATGAGAGAAAATGACTCCTGTTGTATTCTGCCAAGGACTATCCTGTACCCCATGTCCACCTACATCCGCTCTATGGCCTTGCTGCTTCTCCATCCAAACCCTCTTCTGCCTTATCAGCAGACCTGCCTTCAGAAACGGTGTGCCATGCAAGTACACCCTGTCTTTCTTAATTCCTCTGCTCTGTCTCTCCTTCCTTCCTTGTATCTCACAGCATTGCAGCCATCTTACATAAGCTTCATTCCAGCTTTCCATAATATGACATTTTCTTACCAAGAAGCTTTACTTACATAATTGCTCAGAGTAACTTGTATGGCAGTAAATATTCAGGAAGTATTCTTAGCACTGTGTGTGTGCTTCCTTCTGCTCCTTGTGCCCATTGCGAATGCTTATGCACTCTGCATAGCACAAATTTATAGTGCAGCCCATCTGGTAACTTTTCCATTAAGGAATAATTGCAACACGTAAATTGGGAATTCTACCAGAGAGTGCATCTCATTTTTATGTCAGTCTTTTGTGAATTTTGAATTCTAGTTTGTCTTTGCATAGCTTCTTGCATACATAATGAATTTGCACTAGGTACAATGCAATTAAAGTAACACAAATACATACAGCAGTGTAGCACATAATATACATTTTATAAGTAAACACTCTCTTGTGGTCTGAGGACCAAATTCTGCTGAACACTCTGAAATGTTCTAGCATGAACAGACTTTGATTAACATTTGACAGCTAAATTTGCAATTGGCTAGCATGCAAACAATGTAAAAAACTTAAGGCTTGTATACTCCCAGTTTGCATATTTCTCTTTGCATAATTATGCAGTTCGTGCTATTGCTGGCGATTTAAATTTATTATGACATGTATGCACTTTGCCACTTACTTTTCTAACTTAAACAAGGCTTCTTATTTGGATAAGCAGCAGGATATCCTACTATTATATATAAATATTCTAGTAAGTATGGGGGAAAAGAACACCTCCTTAACTAAACCTTCCCCCTACCTAGTATTGTACCTGGAAATCGAAATTCTACTTTAGCATTCACTTAGCAGCTGTGGATGTGATGCCATCGACAAGCAGATTCAGTACCAATGAACAAGGAGTGAGATGTGTGGATAACTGAAATACATTTTATCCAATGGGCTTCAAACATCTTAATCAAAAATAATAATATAATAAAAATTAATGAATTTTGGCTTCTGCTGTACATCTATATCTTTTTTCCTTATCAGACTGAAATCAGCCACACTGACCCTCATATCTATTCCTCACTCCTGTAGCTATTTGCTCTTTCCTGCCTTTGCGACTGTTTTCAAGAATGTGAAAACTAAAATAAAATGAAATGTTATGCTCGTGACTGGCAGATACTTGGTAGTCAGTCATGTACCTTCCATAATTCCTTTGCTCTTTGGTAAAAATTAGAGCTCAAATTGCTGTGGTGGGAGGAGCTAATTATGCAAATTATCTCCTCTAAAGAATAAATAATGACAGCAGACTGTCAGAATGCTGATATATCTAAACAATTCCATTTTAAACTGTAACCTACCAACCTGACATAAGATTCTTCTTGAGCAATCTTATAAGCACTGTATTCATTCAACATTGACAGTCACCTGACACCCATATTTTTGCTATATTTTCCTAAATAAGGTCAATTGCTATGCAATATAAATTGTCACTCAAATCCAGTCTTGTACAGTAAAAAGGATCAGAATTGTAACATTCTCCAAAATGTTTTCTGTACGAGTGAAAATTGTTGTGTGTCTATCTGAGTATAATTTAATTACATAAAACATCATTAAAGATGCATTTTTGTTCGTGTTCACTGTTTATAATTTTTATTGAATTTTAACATACATATATATGTGTGTGTACACACTCACACACACACACACACACACACACACTATATATATATATATATATATATATATATAAAAGAAAAGAAGAAAACTAAGCATGCGTAACAGGAAAGACGAATAAATCATTTCAGATAATACAAACTTAATAAAAATCACAAATCTGGCTTTCCAGCATATTTAATAATCAGTGTCTCTAGATTATCCCGGTTCGTGATTCTATGGAAAATTGATGCAACTCTCCCAGGCATGTGCAGGATTCAAACTCTTAACTGGTATATTGCACTTGTAAAGAAAGTAAGCAGTACAAAGTTGAAACATAAATTGGTGAAGTAAAAAGCAAGATAACATACTGATTTTGAGACGAAGGAACTTCCAAATGTCACACTCGTCCAGATAATTATTCCCACACTCATTGTCACTTTCCTGTTATAACGGTCCCCAAGGTAGCCAAACAAAGGAGCTAGCAGTAGGAAACTGCAAATGAAAACTGCAGATAAGAGAAAAAAGAAAGCATCTGTTTATCATACGTAAAATCAGAAGTATTTATTTAACAGTATTATCTTTCACTGCCATCAGTGACATAGCATATAAATGCAAAGTAGGTGCTGTAGGACAACGTTGTGCAAATGGTTACAAGCTATAGGCAAGCAAAAGGCAGACATGCACGCACATACCATATAGATATATATATATATAGGTAGGTACATATACAGACACACACCGAATTATAAAACAACAGTTAATTGAATTTCTCTTTGTAAGTTATAGACGGTTAAGTCCTCGCTTGTTTTTTCTTTCTCTTTATATACTGGTTTTAGCTTATAAAACTTACGATTTTGGATAGTATTCCTACCCATCTAATGTCTAATATCAACTATGTATGCATTAAGCAGCCCCATGGTGCAGAGGGATAAAGCTCTTACTGCATCCCAACTGACCAGTGTTCAACTAATGTAGCAGAAGACTGAGAGACCATGTGGGGAGAATGGGAATAAATGACCAGTGTTCGACTAATGTAGCAGAAGACTGAGAGACCACGTGGGGAGAATGGGAATAAATGACCAGTGTTCGACTAATGTAGCAGAAGATTGAAAGACCACGTGGGGAGAATGGGAATAAATGGCCAATGTTGGCTCAACCATACTGCTGGCAGTCTAATCTTGTTAAAATAGCAGAGTTAAGAACCTGGCAGACCCTTGCTGCAAGCTCTGTACCTCTTGGTTGGGAAATTGTGCATGTGGGAAAGTGTGCAGGCACCTCCCAAAGCCAGCAGTTTTGGGTTTCACAAGGCTGCAGTAGAGTGGAGGGAAGTTAGGGTACAGTCCCCAACAGCAGTATGATGTTTCACCAGTGTCCTCGACCTCCTCACTGGCCACATCGGGGGGTGTGGGGGTGAAGCCCCCCACCTAATTTCATTTAAAAGATGAAAATAACACAAAAAGTACAGAATTTCAACCAAAATATGTGCGGGGCTTCGACCCCCACACACACACACCCTAACTATATATACCAACTCCATGGTCGACTACATTGGGGAAGGGGACAAATCCCTGTTATTTGCCTTAAAGTGTACTGAAGTACTATATGTCAGTCAAATGAGTTGTCGATCAAATGCAGGTAACCCATATTTACACATACAGTGGATATAAATAGTGTACATACCCCTGTTAAAATGCCAGAATTTTGTGATATAAAAAAATAAGACCACAATAAATCATTTCAAAACTTTTCCCACCTTTAATGTGACCTATAACCTGTACAATTCAATTGAAAAACAAACAAATCTGTTAGGGGAAAAATATAAAAATAAAAAAAATGTACAATAAACTGGTTGCATATGTGTGCACACCCTTAAACTAATACTTTGTTGACGCACCTTTTTATTTAATTACAGCATATCAGTCTTCTTGGGTACACACCTGCCATCAATTAAAGAGACTCTGATTAACTCCCCAAAAAAGTTCAGCTGTCCTAGTAGGATTTTCCTGACATTTAATCAGTTTCCTGCTACAGCAAAAGCCATGGTTAGCAGAGAGCTTACAAAGCATCAAAGGGATCTCATTGTTGAAAGGTATCAGTCAGGAGAAAGGTACAAAAAATTTTCCACAGTATTGGATATACCATGGAACACAGTGAAGACAGTCATCAAAAAGTAGAAATAATATGGGACAACAGTGACACTGCAAAGAACTGGACGTCCCTCCAAAATTGATGAAAAGACAAGATGAAAACTGGTTAGGGAGGCTGTCAAGTGACCTACAGCAACACTGAAGGAGCTGCAGGAATTTCTGGCAAGTACTGGTTGTGTACTACATGTAACAACAATCTCCGGTATTCTCCAAATGCCCGGACTATGGAGGTAGGGTTGCAAGACAGAAGCCTTTTCTTACACATAAAAACATCCAGGCCCAGCTAAAATTTGCAAAGCAATACATCAAGCCTCCCAAACGCATGTGGGAAAAGGTGTTATGGTCTAATGAGACCAAGATTGAACTTTTTGGCCACAATTCCAAAAGGTACATTCGGCGCAAAAACAACACTTTGCATCACCAAAAGAACACCATCCCCATGGTGAAGCATGGTGGTGGCAGTATCATGCTTTGTGGTTGCTTTTCTTCAGTTGGAACTGAGGCTTTAGTCAAGGTGGAGGGAATTATGATCATTTCCAAATACCAGTCACTTTTGGCCCAAAACCTTCAGGCATCGTTGCTTGGGATGTATGCTTGGGGTCCATTTTGTGTTGAAAGCTGAAGATGAAGAGGAATTTCACCTTTCAACACAAAATTGACTCCACGCATACATCCAAATCAATAAAATAATGGCTTCAACAGAAGAAAATTAAAGTTTTGGAATGCCCCAGCCAGAGCCCAGACATAAATCCAATAGAAAATCTGTGGGGTGACCTGAAGAGGGCTGTGCACAAGAGATGCCCTCACAATCTGACAGATTTGGAATGCTTTTGCAAAGAAGAGTGGGTAGATATTGTCAAATCAAGATGTGCCATGCTGATAGACTCATACCCAAGAAGACTGAATGCTGTAATTAAATCAAAAGGTGCCTCAACAAAGTATTAGCTTAAGGGTGTGCACACTTATGCAACCAGCTTATTGTACGTTTTTTATTTTTATATATTTTTCCCCTAACAGATTTGTTTGTTTTTCAATTGAATTGTACAGGTTATAGGTCACATTAAATGTGGAAAAAGTTTTGAAATTATTTATTGTGGTCTCATTTTTTTATATCACAAAAACCTGCCATTTTAACAGGGGTATGATGTAAAATAGTTTCTCCGCCTAATCTTTCAAACTTTCTGTAATATATGTTAATGGTGTTGGAGAAAGCATTTTACATAAAAAATATATAAAAAATAATATAGTACTTAAAAAATAAATAAGTAAGAAAACAATTTTACAGAGACACATTCTCAATATCTCTCTCTCTCATACACAGTCTCTTCTGCTTTCACACACACATACATATACACCCACAGTCTCCTCTGGTTTCATATTCGCATTCACTCACACAAGCATAACTCTCACCCTTTTAGCACAAAAAATCTGGACAAAGCCCCAAAATTAGGGACAAATTTTAAATATTGCTATTATAAACTTACAAAGTTGCTAGAATAAAAGGTCTTGTATTACAATGCAGTTTCTGAAAGATATAAAGCCTAAATCTCAAATGCTTATCATTATTTAGTGAATTCACTCCTCACTGATTGGCAAAAACTTCAGAAAAACACAAATTCTATTTTTTTTTCCAAACACCTTTTTTGAATTATCACTTGTGACATAGGCAAATTTACATTCATATAAAGGTAAGCAAACTATATTAACATAAACATTATACTTTACATATATTGCTATATATCATATAACCTAAGCAGTATTACATAAATTATTAAATTCCTGCTATTTTTAACAAGAAACATGTTAATTAAACCATCACTGAGTACATAGGCAATCATACATTTATATAAATAAAAACAAACCACACTAACACAATCCTATTCGCAAGCATTTTACATCGTAAACCATACTGACATACTCCCAGATGTAAACATTATACATCACTTATAATCTACCCAATCATTTTCACTCAAACATTACATAGCTCATTTAAATCCTGCTGCCTTTTAGACCTCATTCCTTCCTTGTATGTATTGTTCCCACAATTCCCAGTTTTTCCTATGTAGTTTGTTCCTCCCCTTTTCTAAAGATCTCAATTCCAGTTGTTTTATCTCTGTTACTATATTAACTACTTCTAGTATAGTTGGTTTAGATTTTGATTTCCATTTTCTAGTAATTGTTTTTTTTTTGGCAGCCACCATTATTCATAAATTTTTTGAGGAACAGACAAAAAATATGAGGCAAAAATCTGGAGATTCTGTGAAGATTTGGACAGTTGAGAGCTATGCACACAAGACTGCTCTATCTCGATCTCTCACACACACAGTCCTCTGCTTTCATACCCTCATTCACTCACAGAAGATCACTCTCACTCTTGCTCTCTCTCAATTTCTCAGACACACAGTCTCTTCTGCTTTCATACACACATTCACTCACACATGCAGACAGAAACATAAACACATTCATACACATAAATACACTTTTTTCTGTTTTGTTTTTTACACTTGCTAAAAAGCAAAAGTACTCTTTAGTGAGTGTAAAGTAATGGCGGCCATTAGTTATTTTGCAGTACGAGCTCCACGGCAGCTTGATATGCTGCCGTGAAGTGGCGGACTCGTTTTTCACCGGGCATTACTTGTACATTAATACTCTGCTGGAGAAAGTTTGATCTCCAGTCAGGGTGATGATGTACAGATTGCCCATTCTCTAACATATAATAATGATATAATAATAAGGAAAGGTTTTCCCTACTCTGAGGAATTATGGAGATAAGGAGAAGAAGGTACTCCTACATAAGTTAGTGTGGGGATGGGAAACAGCAAATGAATAATCCCACAGACACACCTCTCCTTAAGATGAAATAGTGTGGGCGGGACTTCCAAATGCGCTATTAACAGTGTAGTATGAGTCAGTTAAATATCAAGAGATAATGTTACTAAGCCCCACTGGTACTAAGATTTGGCTAAGGTTACAGAGAGACGAGGAACCTACATATTTCAAAAAAAACTATTTGAACAGCCAAATTAACATACAACTACTGTGCTACAACATGATGTTAGTTTACAAACTCAAGAATCTGCAGATGAGAGCGTTGAGCCTTGCCAGAGACTAGTAAAACTGTAAGAGAGAGAGAAGCTATGAGGCAGAGCTGATTGAGAAAATGTACATGTATTTCCTGTAAGACAGCAGCCTGTAAGAACAGTGCAAGTTAAAGGAAGGAGGACTTTAAAGTCTTACCTTGGTACTATTATGAGGCAGATCCAATTTGAGGAACTGAAGAGAAGGAATCGCTCACTGAAAGGATGCGTTCTATTGAAGTTAAGTTAGCAAGTTTTGAAAATGCACAACCATAGCAGAATTCTAAACTTTCTGTCAAGGTAAGGCAGAAAGCCCCATAATGAAGAATTCTAAGCAGCAGTGTTGACAAGAAGAAACTTAACAATAAGAAATATTTCACCACTGTAGTAAAATTGGAAGAAACAAGTGTTCTAATTAAGAGATTTAAACCTATTTCTGTCAGTATAAAACAGAAAACTCAAGTATAAGAAAACTCTAGGCAGCATGTATCTGTTAGTAAAGAAAACAGTAAAACAAGAGACGTTTTGTTCCAATATACCTTTTGCAAGGGGAGGCCATCCTAGAGAAGGAAAAGAAAATGAAATGGTGTTGCCCACCCAAACTGAGACAGCAGGAGAGAGAAATGAAAGTTAAAAGGAGAGGGTAGTGTATACTGAAACACAATAACTTTAAACAGAGTCATAATGATATTCCTTTTCAGTCAAAGTGCAAGAATCATAAACATAAGAAAGATTTATAAAGAAAAATACAAGAAAACATAATAGCAGGGAAATAACATCTGATACTAGGGAATATTAGTAGGAGCTGCCTTTCCTAGGAGAACAGACAGACACCAAGACCCCAATGGCTGTGCTGTAGGAGAGGAGTCTCTGTCTCATGACAGGCTGACATTCATGAAACTCCAGAGATGGCTAACCTTTAAAAAGGCACAGTAAAAAGATGACACTTTAAGCAGAGCAAAGAAAAACATAGCTAAAGTTGTAGAAGAAATCAACCCGTACTTCAAACTAAAAAAATATTTATTGTACAGTGTAAGCAAAGGCAGAGAGGAACTAGTACATCATTCACTGGTGCCCAAAACCAAAGGCAGAGTGCCCTGGTTATGATTAGAGTAAATAGTCATGTACTGGAGACATGCAGGAATATTCAAGACTAAAGCTATGGTCCTAACAAGGTTTTGCTGGTTAGAAATAATGACAGATACTGAAAATACTTTTCTGGATGCCTGGCTAGCCAAAAGACAGCCCCTCACTCAAGCATCAAAAATCCACCGATTCCCATATCTTTTTGTTGATGTCTCATACCGCTGTGGATATTGCTGACCGTTTAATAAAATCAGTTAATCAATTGATTTCAGATGATTTGGTTATTTCTAACTATGCTACCAAGTATCATTAGGCTATTCACCTGTGTAAAGTTAATGTTAAAGCTACTGCTAGGGAGTAAGTGAGTGTTATTATTTGCAATTGCAGGGATAATTAAAGAATTGTTCATCAAGCATGGGTGGGATTCCATTTATTTAGCAAAAGTAATGCATTTACTGTGCTGATGCTTCAAAGTCATGCAGTTACAAACCTAAATGTACCATCCACATACAAATGGACTGGTAGGATGTTTTTTCTGAACACTGAAGTTTATGCTGAGAAAATTAATTTAGGAAGATAGCTAAAAATAGGACCAATTAATACCACACCTCCTGTTTGTCATTAGAGAGGTGCCACAAGGTTTGACAGCATTTAGTCCTTTTGAGTTATTATAGCTTCATTGTATCATAGACAAGTACATGGCTAGCTGCCCTTGTGGAACATTTTAAACATAGCCATTTTCACTTTTTGTGCTCAAAATGACCTATCCCATTTGATTATAGATTGGCCGTACCATCCCACTGTTGATAATTATATATTATCCCTAACGAGAATAACAGGGATCATACCATATATAATTTTAATTATATAGTATCCCTAACGAGAATAACAGGGATCATACCAGATATAATTTGAGGGCACCTTTGCATGGGATAAAGTACTTAGGAACTGCCTCTGTCCATTAGTAGTACAGGAGGCAGTTCTGGGGAACATTTTCTGTTTCCCAGCAATAGATCCAAGTAGCTTTTGAAAATAGATAGGGATGAACTTTGTTTAATGTGGATGAGCAGTCTGTTCTGCAGCAGCGGTAACCTCTGCGAAAAGCGCCTGTACCTCTAAACCATTTTGTTGATGTTACAGAAAAGGCTTAGATCACTAGACTGAGTATTTCTGATGCCATTTGACTTGCTGATGTGCAGTAATATACAATAAATGGCAGATAACCTCACAGACTGTTAGATATAGCTAGAAAAACATGAGAAGAGAAAATCCCTTTTAAAAGTGTCATAAAACAGTGTTCTATTCAAATTTATAAGGTAGGCTCTGAATGATAATGCTTATTGTAGAGGAACATATGGAAAGAGCCTAGATTATACAACAAGAAGTGTAAAATAGGAAAGCAAAGCCAAGAGAATTCATAGCCAAAGCCCAAGAGTCGGTTTTGGCTTACTCTCAGCCAATACATTTTCAGCTGAGTGGCAGAGCCCATTTGAAATAGTGCAAAACATATATATAGATTTAAATAAAATAGTAAGAGAAAACAGAGCAAACATACCATATCAATATAATTAAGCAACGGAAAGAAATACAGTAACTTTTAATTAGCTTAATGGCAGAAGCTAATAGTTCTGGAGAAAAAAGGAAATTGACTCATATTCCTGCACTTAAGGTAGATGGCACACTAGAAACATGAAATAAGAAAGTTTCTGTTAAGAAATAAGGAAGTGTTTTAGAATGGCCAGGCAGAAATGAAATAATCCAGCACCATATTGAAATGATTCCAGGAGAAATTGTTTAGCTTGGCAGTAGATTTTTACGGTGCCGAGTTGCCAGCTCGATGCCCAACCTTCAACAAAGGCATGCCCATTCACGCATGTCTTTCGGAACGCCACTTGACTGCAGAGAGGACATGCAGACTCCACACAGAAGGCACTCCCCACACTCCAGCCGAGAATCAAACGGGAGAACCTCTTGCTGTGAGGCAACAACACTACCGCTACACCACCGCGGATACAGATACCAGAATAACAGCAATAAATTGTGCAAGATTAATTACAAAAGATGCTTTTCGATTGTTATTATTATTATTATTATTATTATTATTATTATTTGCCAAACTGTTAATTTAACAGTTTGGCAATTACTTAACTAATGCACAACTACATACTTATGCTAATCCAGTTTAATTAGAGGTGGCACCCAGAGTGGCATCAACATCTCTCATCTGGCCATTAATATCAATGTTGTACATACGGATCCATATTTTTAATCTTCCTCATTTGGAAGCTATATTTAAAACCTTGTAATTTTCTCAAGACTGCAAAATGAACTTCTGTTTTCTTTTTATACATAAAAGTGTTCCCATGCACAAAGATGCATATAAACACTTTTTTGTGTAAAAGTAAAAATCATTTTGTGCTTTTAGACATGATCTTTAAGGTTAAGTGGGCAATAGAAGCAGATAATGACTTTAACCAGCTAAAAAAAATAATACTCTGCTTAGAGTCTGTCTTAGCCTGTTTAGATTTCAAGGAAAGATAAGAACTGCAAGGAGCCACCATGAAAAGTAGAAAAGTTTAATATAAAACGAGCGCTTTCACGCACACTCAGGTGCGCTTCATCAGGTTACAATTAAACAATGAAGACCATTCTCTCATATACACAGACAGATTTCAATTATGCAATCCATAAAACAGTAATTAGGCAATTAGAACTGTAATAATTTCAAAATTTAAAGGAGCAAGGGTTCTTAAAGCTCCAATACCAAGACTCGAACATGCAAATACATTGCAAGTAAAGTTGCATGGTTTGTCACCAATAAAATAAAAATAAAATATATATCAAAAATTATATGCATGTTTTCAATATTAAAACTTCTCTACATGTTATCTGTGAGCTTAAATAACAAGGTTCGTCAAGCAGCATGTACTGCAAACTAAGGATAATATTTGGTTAAGATCATTTATCTCATACTAACGTTCTGGTCAGAAACCCTAATATAAAATATTAGCCTTTAATGTCAGTACCCAAAATCACTATTTGCTGATCTGACTGGGAAATATATTACCTGTGCGCTAAAAAACCATGCCTCACATTTGACGGTAAGATGGTAGGTCCATCATAGGGCTAACAATGTTCCATTGCTACGGAATCATGCCCAAAAAATTTTTTTAAATATATAAACAATGCAAAATGTTGCTTAATGCCCAACATCGACAAGTTCGTCATACATATAAAGTAAAACAATTATCAATCAGATCAAGATTCAAGGATGTTAAAAATGCGTAAAAACTAAGACATGAAAGCAAACACATATATTAAGTATACATTCATATCTTATATGGTTATCTATTTATATTCATGTAGTAAACATTTCAATTAATTAAGTTTAAACTACTTAAAATTATGTATTGATCTCGTAATTAGATTACTAAATACAACCATGTATGGTGAAAATACAAACAAAGACTCCTGAATCCATGATCAAACATGGATATACCAAGCTTATGTATGATGGAACAATGGTATGGAAATATAACAATAGGAACCTAAGTCATATACAGAGGAACCAATGAATGAAGCTGGCTTATGATGTAAGGAGGTTGTTGCAAAAATGACTGAGATTATTAGGACAAGCTTTCTATATGGACCTGAGATATTATGGGTAATTAATATCCAGGTTAATTAAGAAAAGAGGGTATAACAAAACATCTTATGAAGACCCTAAAAGGACAGGGCGAATGCTAACCATTGAGTTGAGACCTGGTTCAATATGGGCCTTTAGCTAATGCACAACTACATACTTATGCTAATCCAGTTTAATTAGAGGTGGCACCCAGAGTGGCATCAACATCTCTCATCTGGCCATTAATATCAATGTTGTACATACGGATCCATATTTTTAATCTTCCTCATTTGGAACCTATATTTAAAACCTTGTAATTTTCTCAAGACTGCAAAATGAACTTCTGTTTTCTTTTTATACATAAAAGTGTTCCCATGCACAAAGATGCATATAACCACTTTTTTGTGTAAAAGTAAAAATCATTTTGTGCTTTTAGACATGATCTTTAAGGTTAAGTGGGCAATAGAAGCAGATAATGACTTTAACCAGCTAAAAAAAATAATACTCTGCTTAGAGCCTGTCTTAGCCTGTTTAGATTTCAGTAGACCTTTTTATAGTTTATACTGATGCACCAGATGTAGGCCGAAGGACAGTGTCATTGCAGATCTTTAATGAAGAAAAGCATCCCATATGCTTCAGAAGTTTCATAGACCAGAATCCATGTATTCCATCATTGAGTGAATGCTTGCCAATTAATTCAGCGTTATCTCCACTGAAATATTACTTTCTTCATAGTGAATTTATGTAACTTAGACATACATGAACTCTAGATAGATAGACAGCCAGATAGATAAATACTATGCAATTTGTTTAGTGTGTGTTTGTTTTGTTCGTATTTAGAACTCACTGTTATTGCAATGATCATTGGAGCATTTCTCCCTAGGCCTGAATTATAAATTAATTTTTATATGATTGAACTATCCCAAACAGTGAAACCAAGTACATGATAAGTAAAATCAATCTGAAAGCTAATGGCCAATAGTTAAGATGTTAGACGCTGGAAGTGCTACAAAAATAATGCATTCAATAAACCACCTTTAATATGACATAACTGCTGCAACATTTAACAAATGTAGTTTCTCAAATTATACTGATTTCTTCACAAAAAAGTAACCATGCAATTCACCTGATTTTATAGGCTTCATCATGTGATACTAAAACTACTTAAAAGCATTCATTTTACAAAATCAGTTGCAATATATATATATATATATCATATTGTTTACAGTATTTTGACATTTCATTTAAAAATAGTAATGGCCATACGAACTGCATTTGCTTTAGTAGAATTACACTCTAAAACAGATAAAATATGTTTGAAATATATTTAAAACATTTTCAAATGACTGACTAAAAGGAGAAATGACCACAGAGACCCAGCACAGCAACATGGTATGAGTCCAGACAATGCCCGGCAAATCTGATAAATGTGTGGACTGGAGGAGTTTTTGGTCACTGGATCATAATGACTGGGTGGTGACTTACTTGTGTAGAACAGTATTTTGTGTTGGACAACCAGATGGATGCTAAATAATTTTATAGGTGGTAAGAAGCTGTGTATATGCTATCTGATGGGGTAGTTCTAACCAATTTAGGCTTTTTAGTACTATACAGTGGTCGGTTCTGAAATGGGGTTTGCTGCAAATGTAGCCCTTTATTATAGGATTGTTCAAGTTTTGCTTTTTTTGATGCCTAGAGGTTAGTAAGGATAGAAGCAACATAAAGTAGTGAAGGGAGGAGGCAAGCAGTGGCAAGTGTAGTTTTAATTGTACTAGAAAGTTTTTGGCTGTGTAAAGAGCATTCCTAGTTTTGGGGTGATTTTTTAAAATGCAATTTTGTATATGTAGGTAAAATTTGAGATTATCATCCACTATCATCCCTAATAATTTGTTATGAGAAGTGACTTCAATGGTTGTATTATTAAGACAGAGGATTTTAAATTTTGTTTTTCCATAAGTGAGGGATTTGGGGGAACAAAGTAGTTTGTTTTTTGGGGGGGACTGTTGAGCATGAGTTGTGAGCTACAAAGCCACGTATCAATGGCTTTTAAAGCTTCCAGGGTAATTTTTGGATATCTGCTTGGTCATCTGATGTGTATATGAGTGTAGAGTCATCTGTGTATGGTATTGTATTAGGGAAGCCTGTTGTGTGGCTGTGTGGATGATGTTAGTGTGAATGTTAAAGAGGAGAGGACCAAGGATAGAGCCTTGTGGTACACTGGTGGTGACTGGGAGGCATGGACACTGTGTATGGAGTGCCATTTTACTGACTGACACCTACTGGACAAGTAACTTTTAAACATTAGAAGGGTGAGCTGAGACAGACATAGTAAGGACATTTGAAATAAAAGTTTGCTGTGACAAACTGTGTTGAAGGCTTTAAGCAAGTCTAGAAATAAGGATGAGACTAGATTGCTATTATCTCTAGCTTTATAGAAAGTATCAATAAAGGTTAGAAGTGCAGTGCTAGAACTATTGGAGGGATGGTAGCCGTGTTGTGTGGAGAAAATGAGTTTTTCCTGCAGGATATAGGTTATCAGTTGTTTCTCAAAACATTTGTCAAGTATTTTGGAGAGGGGAGATAATATTGCTATAGGTATAAAGTTAGTGATATCTGCTGAATTTCCTCCTTTATGTATAGGCATAACGTGTGTGTTTTTTTCCAAAGATAGGGAATGTGAGATTTCCTGAATTGACTTAGTTATAAGGATTAAAACAGGATAGGCAAAGCTATTGGCTGCTATTTTAAGGCACTAGCTTGGAAGGTCATCAGCTGAAATAGAGCATGGTTTGAGTTTGTTTAAGAGTAGTTTTATATAGGCAGGTTTAAAATTAAACAATATGTATATTTTCCGCAGCTACTTCTAAGTATATAAAATAAAAAACATTGTTAAAATATTTCAGATTTTTGTTACTAAGGATCACTTGTCTGTGATGAATAAAGGATTGTTGGTTTGGAACACTACCTGGGTTTCATGATTTTTGGAAGTTATTGTGACTGAGTTCATCAACAAAGTTTTAAGACTATTAGTTTCTGTTTTTTTATTTTCGTAAATACTGCATTCCATCTACCATATTGGAATGCAGTAACACATTGCTCTCATAGTCCTGATATGTTACTGTATATGAATCAGAATCCCCACTATTTGCTGCGCTCTGGTTAAGTGATGCTCAGAACATTGTAACTGGAAGGCTGCAAGATTTAATTAGATAACACAAAATTCACTGAAGAGTGAGAGGTTATGTCTTGTATTCTGTCTTGCTTTCTCCATTTTCTTAGTGTATGTGCAGTCTCAGAGCTGACAATTATGCAGGGTTTGGGGGCTTACCTTTATTTCAGGGGGTGCTATAAGGCTTGCCTTACTGCAAAAACAAATGTCTTTATGTATTTTGCAGCCTTGTGAGTACTGCTGTTTTCAACTGTGACCTCCTAAGAAATTGTGGTGGTTGATTAATTGTATCCAGAGTAAACAAGATGCGATTACTCATAGTAGATCTGTGTGAATCACACATACGTAGCTATTTTACCTTCTTTATTAATTAAGCAATGAGCACTCTAGCAATGAATTTTATCTTCATTGTTTTGTATTTAAACAAAATGCTTTTCTAGCATCATATTGTCCCCATTTACTCAATAAATATGTAATTACATAACAGGCACTTTTTCCTTCACAGCTTTAAAATTAACAAGCAATATTTTTGGTCTTACATTTTTTATACATACTTAAACTACATTTAAAATATCCTCTGCATATAACAATTTCATTTTAGAACATCCCTCACCCCCATGCAAATGATTCAGTTTGGTTAGTTTTGGCTTCTGAGGCACAGCAAATGGCCATGTCATTTTCACTATATAAATGTTGAATAGTTCACATTGTTCCATTGCCTGGAATGAGAACGTTAGATAGTGACATGTGCTTCTGCCTTTAGGCCAGTAGGTGATGCTAGAGTGCCATGGTCAGCATAGTCTAGTATTGCCTTCAAATTTAAAAGTATGAGTTATAATTTTAAACTGTTTAACAATATCCTTACACTTCTTTTTATCACTGTAATACTGCATTTTGAGGTGTAATTTACACCATGGAAAAAGGTGAAGATGACATAGTAATACTTTCAATGTAATAACATATTTTCCCTATACTTTCATTCCCTTTCTGCATCTTAAAATATTTTGTCAATGAGGAAATCTGGTGCCTCTCTTCTTTTGCATTTTTGCGACTAGCCCTTGCTGCCACCAATTTTACATAACTGTTACAGTCATACCTCTCAACTGTAAAGATTTTCATAGCATGTCCAGATTTTTGCTTCATATTTTGGTCTGTTTCTCATAAATTTGTAGTTTTCTGCCAAATCATTGACACATCATTAATGAGTAAAGTCAGAAAAATGACAGACATTTGAGTTTCAGACTTCATACCCTTCAGAAAATTCATACTAATGCAAAAACCTGTTATTCTATCAACTTTCTAAGTTTGTAAGAACACTATTTAAAAGTGTCCCTATTTTGGGCCTGTGTTCCCCCATTATTTATGACTCTGTCCAGATTTCTTGCTCTTAGAGGTTGAAAGGTATGGTTACAGTTTAATGTAGTTTTTCCACAATGTGTGATTTTTAATTTGAAACTTACACTTTTTAGAAGGGGTTCTGACAACTTCATTCTGAGGTACAGTAGGTAGTCCACAACATTTTCTGATGGAGTTACATAAACAGTATTTTGGGGGTTTGTGGGGCATGCTAGTCCATGTGATATACTGCACAAAATATATACTGCTAAGGGTAAGGTTACAGATCTAAAGAAAAATAGGGCAGCTCTGTTCTACTGCTGCCCACTTGGGAGGAACAGTGGGAATAACAGTAAGGGTTACTGAATTTGGAGCTAAGCCTGAAGTCAGCAGTGGCAACAAAAACAACAACAAAAAAGACAAAATAACAAAACATCAAACAATGCACATTATGGTCCTGCAAAAGTTACACACATAGTGCAATTCAGGAAATATAAGCAAAGCTGAATGTTATATGAATGAGAACTGGTTGTCAGAGAACTAAGGGTAACCCAATGACCCAAGGATGCTATCAAGAACCTAAGGGCAGAAGTATGAAACATTGTGACACAATTTATCTAATAACAGATTAATTTACTCTGTAGTAACAGTGTAACTGCTATTTATTTTATCTTATTTACATACTCAGCTAGGACCATGGAGGTTTTAACACATAAACTGAGACTCACTAGAATGAAATCACAACGCAGCAAATTGGCAAAACTAAAAAAAAACTTCCGTGCACCCCTTGTAAAGGGTTTCACCACTGTACAAACTTACTTAATATAAAATGCACAAAGGGAAAAACTGACTTATTTTGTCTTTGAATTTTTCCAGTACTGGTTGTGGGTAATTAAAGACCTTCCTTGTAAGGGGGGGGGGATGGACCACCCAGGGCTTTGGCTATGAATGTCATGTCTGTACCCTAAAAATGCCATTGTCACTGCTGAACTCTGGGGATGTCATGTTCTAGGCCAGCTATTGTCTTTCAAACACTACAGATGGAAATGCAAGTAGTTGTTATATCTCCTGTTATTTATAACCAGAGTCTTAACTTAAGGGATGTTTCACCAGAAGCATAGGTAGGATGGGGTTAAGGGAGAAACTGCCCTGGGCACAAGGTGTTAGAACCATGATCAGCAGATGCTGATCAGTGGGAAGTGTAGTACAGGCATTCAGTTCCACACCAGCATTTTTGAATGGCATTCATTTCTGAATGTCGGTATGGAAATGAAATACAACTTTTGCTGTCAAGACAGAAGCACTTGTCTCAGAGTTTCATATGTGGAATAACTCGTAGCAAGTGGCTTGCTACAGTTTTTAATAACAGAAGACTTTTTTTTTTTTTTTGCCTCTCAACAGAGTTGAAAGTGGCACAGATTCAAGAGGACCTGACATTCCTAGGAGAGAGACGAGGAGTTCCGGCAAATTGAGGAATTATTTTTGAGCAAGCCATGGCTCTGGGTTTCAAATAAACAAGTTATTATTGATATTTATTAAGGAAACTAATGAAAAAATATTCAGAGCAGTGCAGCAAAGCAGGGCAAGACTGAAAATGTAGATGGAAAATGATTTAATATGCTTTCCCTCTGGACACATCACCTAATCCCCCACTCCTCCTTTCACCAGTCAGGCACTTTTGTCTTCCTCACATTATTTCCCTACACTAATATGTGACATCTTTTCCACGTTATATATATATTGCAGATAGTTCATTTCTGTGTGCCTTTAACTTACTTTTGCTAGCCTTTGCAATTTGTATTCTATTCCTTCACTGCTTCACTCTCTTCTTCTTCCATTCTATTACTCCCTTCCTATTGTCCCCTATTCTGTGTACATTATCATCATTATTATTATTGCTGTTATTGATTCATTGTTATCTTCACACAACATTTTATTTGTATTCATACTACTTTCAGTAAACTGGCTCATCTACTCTCATTTTGTCCAGTCCGACACTGAAATAGGTCCATTTGAATCAATGCTCTACTCCAGTTATCAAACTGAATAAGTAAATGACCCTTGGAATTTTTCACAGCAATCATGGTGTTTTATACTTTTTAGAACTTGTGGTACTGCAGCTTTTAGGGTGTAATGGGTTCAGCTCTCTCCATCACCTTTGAAGCAATAAAAGTATAAAATTTGGCACCGATGACTTTTGAAGCCCTATTAAAAAACATACAAACCCAGCTGCTATTGTGATGTTTTGTGTGTGTGTGTGTGTGTGTGTGTGTGTGTGTGTGTGTGTGTGTGTGTGTGTGTGTGTGTGTGTGTGTGTGTGTGTGTGTGTGTGTGTGTGTGTGTGCGTGTGTGTGTGTGTGAGGTCTGGCTGCCATTTATGTGTTGGAGAGCATGTTGCTTGTTACCCTTATCTTTTCATTTTATTTTATTTATTATTTATTTCACATTTGTTAACCAGGATAGTCCGATTGGACAGCAGATGTCCATTTTCAGCAGAGTCCTGGGGAGAAAAGCTCAAGCACAGTACAAAAAGATAGAATACAATTTACAATAACATGAGAGAAAAAGTTGTAGATTACTTTAACATAGTATAACAAGTTACAACACTACTTACAATAGGTCGGAGTATACATTTAACTTTGCAGGTAGCTGTTACATTATAAAGATATTTTAGTTAATAGCAATGAGAATTCTATTGTTGGATGAAAAGGTGAAACATGTTTATACAGAATGAGCATAGCAGTTGCTGTATTACACTGATGGATGGATCAACAGGTGACTACTTGTAGAAATATTTACAAGTATTTACAGTAATTAATTTACAGTATTTACAGTGAGGATTAAGATGAATTCAGAGGAGTAAAGTACAGTCTGAACAGTGACCCTGGCAGAGGATGCACGTGAGTTGTAAAAAAGGTTTCCCTGTAGTAGTATGTTGTTTTATGGTGGCTTATTACAGTTGCATAGATGGTGAGAGAAGAGATATGATTTTAGGAGAGTCTTAAAGGAGGATGTAGAATTTAGAAGTCTGAGGGAAGGAGGAAGATTGTTCTTTTGTTATCGTTTCATGGTTTTCCTTGTTGCATTTATACTGTTTAAGAAAAAACGTGAATAAGAAAAAACTCACTTTAATAACAAACAGATCTTTCGGGAATAACCCTTCTTCAGTGCTGTTAGAATAGTAAATGAACTCAGTACATACACATACATATATATATATTATATATATATATATACCACAATTAACATAAGCATATGAAATAGCCAACCTATAAAAAACATCTAAAAACACATCAATTAAAATTTAAAACAACAGACTTGAAATAAAAAATTTATAAACACGTAAATACATGAGTATTGCCTAAATATAAGAATCATGGACCAATATATCAAATAATAAATAATATATAATATTTATCAATTCATATTATTATTATTTGTTATTATATCATATTATTTATTTTAATTATGCTAATGATATTGCTTTTGTTTAAAATCCAAAACAGGTTTAATGGTAATCATACTATTTAAGCCTGGTTTCTTATCTGCATGTAATTTAATGATCCATCTATATTCAGCAATTTCTAATTTATTAATTATATCACCTAATCGCAAGTTCTTATTTATTACCTCAAGTACTTTGAATTTAAAATTATGCGTAGTATCAGTCTCATTTCTATGTTGCACTAAGGCATTTGTAGATATATTTCTTCTCATTTCAGAGATAAACCCATTGGTTGAAGTTTCGTTTTGCATTTATAGTGTTTGGCAGATAATTAATATGAGCCATACCTTTCTGAAACTCCTGTAACACTGTTTACTAAAACCAACAAAATACACCTTATACCATTCCAGACAAACGATTAAAAATCAAAAAAATGTCGCCCTTAAGAGTAAAAAAAATAACTGCTTTTATTCTTCTTTAATTGTAGAACTTCTTCAGACAAAACTAAACAAGCAGCGATCAACTGCTTATGTAATCAATCAAATATCACCATCTAGTGGTCAATCAGCAAATTACATGTTATTTTATGCAGAAAAACATTTTTTAAAAATGCGTTCCATTGCATGTCTCAAGTTCAGTCATTATAAATTTATATAAGTAACATCAATAAAAAGAAAAAAATACATTGAAGTTATACATTATCTCTTTTGAACAATAATAAACTGTTAATAGAGATTTTATGATTAATTTCTGGCTTATCGCATTTGATAAAGGTTGCCTAAGTTACTCTTAGTCCCATTGTGCTTCTCAGTTCCCACCCCTATAAAAGGGGGGGGGGGCGCATTCTCTAACACAAAAAAATGTATATATTTATTTTTAATTCTGACATTCAAAAGCATGCTTACTCAAGGCATTGAAATTTTCTCCCATAGAGATTGCACAAACATGTTGATATATTATTTTTCTGAGAGATTATTTTCAGTTTTGCCATTGTAAAATGCCAGACAGTTCAAACACTAGGTGAGATACACTACTCCCTTTGTGTTACAGCTGAACTTACTATTTAATGCTATTACCTTAGGGTAGTTAGAAATTGTAAAATTTATTCCCTCAAAAATAAATCTACATTGATTGCAACTACCACATTTCACCATCCTTTACTAGCTATGCAATTGCTTAATATTTCTTATAACAAAACAGATTTATGATTGTAAGACCTATTTGATTAGACATTGTTTGAGTATCTAATGACATCTAAACCAGTTATCCTTAGTATATTTTATATATATATATATATATATATATATATATATATATATATATATATATATCGCCCAACATTTGAAGACAGAGTATTTTGGAGAAGAGCTGGTTTCATTTAGTTGATTAAGAAATTATCCAGCCTATTTCACAATTAATTTGCCTCATTCTAAAAATAACTACTATTTCAGCATCATACACATACACGCTGATATAGTTCCTGAACCAAAAATAAAAAGGTCACTCAGGCAAACCAATTAGTAAAAACTACAAGAAAAAATAGCCAAGCTAGAGTTTTCACTGTGTGATACCTTAAACCTCCTGTAATAGAGGTCCATGGGATATATGCAGATAACCCCTTAATTACTTAAAAAGAAAACAATCATGGACATTCAGAAGCCTGAAACACTTGAGATGTCCTTAAAGGTTATTTGCATATATCAAATGGGCCTCTATTACAGGAGGTTTAAGGTATCACACAGTGAAAACTCTAGCTTGTCTAGTTTTTTTCTTGCACTGTCCCCTGCAGAGTTCCTAAGCCAGCAGAGAGCAGAAAAAGCAACTTTCTTGATCATAAGTATTTTTTAAAACTTTTTGTTTGCATTTTTCGATCTTTTAAGCTTTTCGACTACTGTTTGTGCCTTTATTACTGTGTTATTGCCTTATTTTCCTGTGTTTGTGAGCTTATATTGTTGATTGCACTTGTGGGCTAAAGTATTGCTTAAAAGTAACTAACAGGCTAATACACTCAAGTGTAACAGCCTTTGATAGCAATTTAGTCGAAAACAAAGCATTTACTGCATTTTTTCCTGTCTGTTTGAAAAAAAAAAAAAAAAATATTTCTCCTTTCCTAAACTTTACTTGCTAGTTGTTCCAGTGATCAGATTTTGCTGATCCCTGGGCTTTGTATTTGGTTTCTGTGTTCCTCCATTTTCTTGTGTGGCCAGAGGTAGTTTCTTTACTCACCAGTGGGAGTGGGGAGTACTGAGCTGCTTGTTTGTCCTCAGAGGAGTGGTTAGAAGCAGCAACTTGTAATTTGTTGGCCATTTTGGGTCATTTCCTGTTTTTTCCAGCCCTCTGCTATAAAGCACGCGTTAGCGCGCTTTAGCGCGGAGCTGCTACCGTTGCACACTAGGGCAGCGCCGGTTAAGCAGATTTAAACTTTTAGGGCTACCTAAAGTTCACTCTTCAAATTTTCCCTTAAAACTACCTTCCTCAAAGTGTACTACTGTTCTATTTAGTGTATCCTCCAACTATATATTATCTCTACTTGACTCCCAAGTAGACTATTCTCTATCCGTATAGCTAAGCACCTGCTCCTACAGTACTTATCACCTCGATACAGCACTCTTGTTATAGAAAGTACCCCAAAAGTTTAAGTTTTTTAAGTTTTTCTGTCTATTCCTTCTAGCATGTCGAGTGATCAGTTGCTAACATCCTCTCCTGCTCAGCTGGTGAACCTGGGATTATTGAGGCAATGTTACAATTGCCTCATGTACACAGACAACCCTCTCCTCCTCCCACAAAACACAAATACATGTGAGAGATGCAACTATACGGCCAAACTGGAGGCTGAGCTCTCTCAACATAGGACTGGCAAGACCAGACAGGAGGAGAAGGTAACCACACACACTATAGACCCAGTCTCACATAATACCATCACAACCTCAAATCATACACATAAACACACAAAGACATACTCGGAGGCTCTGATCAAAAATCTAGCAAAACAGCAGAGGCCACCAAAGCATACACCCAAACAACTACCACCTCAGAACACAACACCTGCATCACATAGACCACACAGTCAGAGTGTCAAGCAGTCACAGCCCTTAAGGCCAAACACTATGCCAGACACACTAGTCATTGGTGACTCCATAGTCAGACACACTGACGTCCCGCTCACCAGACTGAGTAAGGAGAGGGTCACAGTAAGCTGCCTGTCGGGTGCTAGAATCCGCCACATAACGCATGCACTCAGGTCTCTCAACAGCAGGTACAAGTACGACTCAATCATTGTCCACGCTGGTGTAAACGACCTGAGACGTACCTCCCTGGACTACATGAAAAGAGACATAGAGGAGCTCTCTGATTATGTAGCCCAGGCAGGTATGACCCTGACCTTGAGCAGTATCCTACCTTCACCAAGAATGATGCCACAATACAGAGATAAGATGATCAGTTTTAACAATTGGCTTAAACTCTGGTGTCATTCAAAGGGGATCCAATGTCTGTCTGCCTGGGATGACATGCTGGACAAGCCACGCTGCTTCAAGGGACGGCTTGCACTTGTCACCCTGGGATTCCGGATTTTGGCAAAGGCTCTTGCCACCCCATAGTGCCTTTTTTAGGCAAGGCTCAAATTCTAAACCTACCACCCTAGAACAAAACAAAGAAAAAAAACTAAGGGTAATGCTGCTCAATGCCAGAAGTCTCAACCTCAAGATGCACGCACTCGAGGCCCTTCTCAGTATGGAGAACATCGATGTCTGTGCTGTGACAGAAACCTGGTTCAAGGCTCCTGAGAGCACCCCAGCACTATCAGGTTTTACCTCATATCATGCGTTCCGACCACAAAACCCGGACAATACCAAGAAAGGAGGAGGGGTATCCATATTCATCAAGGACACCCACACCTCAAGATCGGTGGCATCGCACGATGCATCGGAAACCATCCAGGTGCAATTAACCATAGGCAAGACTGCTATGCAAATTGTAGCATGTTACAGGCCACCCTCGCAAACTCAGGAACCTCACATGGCCTTCCTGAAAACACTGGAGGGATAAATGTATCTCCGAACACCATCATACTAGGTGACTTCAACTACCCTAATATAGACTGGGAACACTACTCAAGCCCAAACACTCTATCCCAAAAGTTCCTGGAATTCATAAACTCAAATGCCATGGAACAACTAGTCACCATCCCCACAAGAGGAGAGAACATACTTGATCTCATCATCACGAACATGGGAGCACAATGTTCAATGCCAGAAGTATACCCCTCACTGGTGAGATCTGATCACAAACTAATCTCGCTGGAGGTCCTCATCCCGCCCCCCCCCGAAATGAAAAAGACCACAGTAAAGAACTTCTCGAAAGCCGACTTCACACTTCTAAAGACTAGTGTGGTCTCCTTTAAGGCCCCTGAGCCGGCGGTTAACATTACTCAAACCGCTGAATCACTTACAAATGCCTTCTACCAGCACCTGCAGGGCTGCATGGATCAGGCAATCCCAAGCAAAACAAAGACTCTCTTTACCAAAGGCAAGTGTCCAGTCTGGTGGACCCCAGCCATAAACAAACTCTACAATAAAAGGAGAAAGCTACTACAAGATAGAGCAAAATCCTTAAAAGGTAAGACACCGCTGATCACTATAAGTAAAAGCTAAGAGCTCTCATAAAATCATCCAAAGCTAATTTTGAGAAAAAATAGCTAAGGACTCTAAAGACAACCATAAAGCATTCTTTAGCTATGTCAGAAACCTAGGAGGAAACTCCCAGATATGCTCAGAATTAGTTCAAAATGATGTGAAGATTACTGATCCTACATACATTGCCAACATACTGGCTGACAGGTTCAGTGCAAACTTCTCCCCACCCTCCCCGCCTAAAGAAGAGATATCTATACCAAATGATTGTAGCCCCCCAAACATCTCCAACGCTCAGGTAAGAACTGCTCTCTCCAAGGCAAAGAACACAGCATCCATGGGACCTGATGGTGTCCCCGGCTGTGTGCTCCATGAACTCAACGAGGAATTAAACCCACAGTTAGGACAGCTGTTTAATCTTAGTCTCACCTCCGGATCATTACCCAGGAGTGGCGCAGCGACTGTGGTCCCACTCCACAAAGGCGGTGCCTCCACCGACTCTGGAAATTACCGTCCCATTAGCTTGACAAGCCTGATCTGCAAAGCCATGGAAAGGATCATAATGGATCTCATAAATAAAGACATAGGGAATTTGCAGACTTTGGATCCAACCCAGTTTGGCTTTGTCAAAGGCAGATCATGCCTTTTAAACTTGGTTGACCTTTTGAAACAGTCACCAAGGCCATTGACGAGGAAAGACAGTCCATACAGCCTACCCAGACCTGGCGAAGGACTTAGAGAAAATACCGCACTCGGGTATCATTGAAAAACTCATCAACTTAAATGTAAACCCATACATTACAAGATGGGTTGCAAACTGGCTGAGTGACAGAACCCACAGGGTCAGAGTTGCTGGCGCCATGTCAGACTCTAAGCCTGTCACAAGTGGTGTCCCACAGGGCTCAGTCCTGGGCCCACTCTTGTTTGGCATCTACTTTTCTGAAGTACAAGCAAACACAGGAGGGTTATGGCTGACAAAGTTCGCAGATGACTGCAAACTGGGCGCCGTAGTTGAGAACACATCCGACACAGATATCCTTCAGAAGGGTCTCACAGAAATGGATAACTGGTGCCAGAGCCATGACCTCAAGTTAAATGCCAAGAAATGCATAGTCATACCCTTCGGGAAAAATAAGGTTACCCCTAGCTACCATATAGGTGGCAATCCCCTGAACACAGAAGAAGTTATTAGGGACCTGGGAACCCAGGTTGACATTAGCCTTTCATTCGACACTCATATTGCTAAAGTAGTTAGGAAGACCTTCTACATTGCCCACCTTATCATGAAGGGATTCACATCTAGATCAAGGGAAGTCATAGTCTCCCTATACTCATCACTCATCAGACCAATGATCGAGTACAATGCCCCATTCGGAATGTATCTGACCCGACACTTGCAGCAGCTGGAGAGGCCACAAAAGTTCCTCACCAAAAGGATAAAGGGTCTCAAAAATCTGTCTTATGCTGCACGACTGAAAGAACTCCAGTTATATTCAGTTGCGTGCAGCTTACTCAGAGGTGACCTATGCCTGACATACAAGGCCATGTCAAACCCAGATTTGATGAATATGCTTCATCTCAAAAAATCTAGATCCCTCAGAGCCACAAGGGCGGGTGACTTAAACCTCGACACGGTTATTAATAGGACGTGCTGGAGGGATAGATTCATCACCCAAAGACTCCCTATGCTGTGGAACAAAATCCCAGTTTATGTGAGGCAGAGCACCTCGCTGGCCTTGTTCAAGAGGAATCTTGACCAATGGATGGGAGATCGCAGATACACCCCAGGAGTTACCTCAGTGTCACTGCTCGACAGAGGCACAGCTAAATAATGGGCATAGTTTCCCCAAACTAAGGGGTGGTGTAAGCCACAAAACTATGGCTAGGCTTATAAATGCCCTCGGGCAGATAGCCTAGTATGAACCTATGAACCTATGAACCTATACATTGCCACAGACAACTACCACAAGCATTGTGAGGGCTACAAAAGCACAAAATATGCATCTTGGACAACTACCACAAGCATTGTGAGGGCTACATAAACACAACATATGCATCTGGGACAACTACCACAAGCATTGTGAGGGCTACATAAACACAACATATGCATCTGGGACAACTACCACAAGCATTGTGAGGGCTACATAAACAAGACATATGCATCTGACTAGAAGGTGGATCAAGGATTCTCACTGATTTCAATTTATTTGTTTAGCTAGTTCATTAGTTAATTAATGTTTGTTAACTGACAAGTTAAGCTGGTTTAAAACAATTTTTAGTCAAATCCCAATCCAAAAGACAAAGACAGAAGTACAATCACAAGTACTACAGAGCACAATGACACTCAGTGCAAATATAGTGCCATTGAAATACAGAACAGAAATAGAAAATAGCAATCAGCTGTTCATTGGCATTCAAAAGTAAAAAACACAAGTGATACTTATGATGTCTACATGCAGCATGGAGGCCAGTAATTAACTAGTTTTAAATAAATGGTTCTAACAATCCAAAAATGGTATAGGTTCTAAATACTAACTGGTTTCAATAATCCAAAAAACAGCATAACACTTACAAAAGCATGCATACATATAGACACACACACATATGTATATATATATATATATATATATATATATATATATATATATATATATATATATATATACACTTTTTAATTTTGAAATTTCAAAATCTCAACATCAGAATCCCGACGTTCAAATGTTCAGGGTTTTGAAATCTCGAAATGCAAAAAAAAAAAAAGTAAAACAATAAAACGCTAGCAAATCATGTTTATGCAGGGGGGCAAGCCCACCTGCACCTCCCCACATCCCCCGCTACTTAAATATACCAACTCCGAGATCGCACTTCAGCTAAGAAAATGGTAAAATTGCCATTCCACATGTTGGGTGATCTCAGTTGTTTACCTTCGAGATTTCAAAACTTTGAACATCTGAACGTTGGGATTCTGATGTTCGAGGTTTTGAAATTTCGAAATTAAAAAGTGGACCCATATATAAAAGGGAGCCTAATCCAACTTTTGATGGCGGCCACCTCGTAATCACAGAAAACAAACTGTAATGATAGAGTAAAGTCATGCATGGAAAACAGATACAAAACACAGTCCCACAGCATAGTGTATACGCGCAATGATTTCTTAGACATTAAGCAATATATTAAAGGTAAACATTTGCTACAGCCAGAAGACTTAACAATGCCATGTATGCTATATAACTGGTGGCAAATTGCCCCTTTGCAGAAGTATGTTCTGTCCATCAGCCAGATTGTAGCTACACTCAGGTCATGTAGGTTATTGACTGTACTAAATACTATTACACTATTACCAGATGTGGGGTCCGAAACACGTTTCTTGATGAATACCCCCAATTGAAATGGGAACTTACTGACGTCCAGAGTTTCAAGAGTTAAATTAGGTATATGTGCTTCCTGATTGATTTTACAACGTACCCTCCTAATTTGCTGTAGCATTGCTTTTCTATTGGGTAAGTTAGCTAAACACTGCAGGGATGTTGATGCCATGGCATCGTCAACTAACAAACATGGAGTGTCCCTTGATAGTGCTGCTTTCTCTCTGAGACTTCCACAAACATGATACTTTTCAACTTCGAATGGGTTGTGTGGCATTGATTTTAATAAGTGCTCACCTTCAGACAGTGATTCTGTGACTGTTCTCCCTTTACAGTTGCCACTACGGTTCAGTTTGCAGCACCAATACATTCTACTCTGATCCTTTCTCTCCAAATGGTAGACATAGCCATCAATTATAAGCACCTCTTTGCTCTTTTGAGCTTGGACCCTGGGATATAGTTGTCCAACTACTCTGGGCAGTTCGTAACGATTGTCAGACATGTTCTCTACGTCAGCCATTGTACAACACTTTACAGGTACTGTGCACTGTTTATACTATACAGAACTTACACAAATCTAAGAGGTTTGTATATATACAGTGTTACTACTTCAGTATTTAGTGGTCCGTGATTTTTTAAGTTTCCATCTTCTCGTCTTTCGCGATTCTGGTCTTGATATTACGGGTGTCGGTATTATGGGTTTTCTATATTATGTAGTGAACTCATGTGTGTGTGTGTGTGTGTGTGTGTGTGTGTGTGTGTGTGTGTGTGTGTGTGTGTGTGTAGATATATATATATATATATATATATATATATATATATATATATATATATATATCAAAAGCAGATAATAAGAGGACTCCCACTAAAGCACTGTGTTGTAACAGAATCTAAAAAAGTAAAAAAACAACACAGCCAACACACCCAGGATACACTCTTTGAAGCCAAAGAACAAAACGTAAGACAATAAAATCCACTGGTCTTTAATAAAAAACGTTTAAAATACAGATACACACTTTCAGATCAGTGCTAGTGGGATTGGGACCAGCCCTGTTCACAATGAAATACCTTTTCACCACTGCATCAAGGAACTAGAAAATAATTCATACGAATTGAAAAGGTTGCAATGGCAATGCCTCTATTTGGAGGCATGCCTCCACCATCAAATTGTTCCAAGAGGGCTGTGAGTATTGGTTATGCCCACATATGGTCACGCTCATCCAGAATTAATAAAGAAGTGGCAAGTGCTGAACTTGGAGGTAAGTTTCATGTATAGTAGACTCTTAATTGAATTTTCTGAACCGAGAGAGCATGAGCTAGTAACTATTGTAGAACAACAACAGAAAGATATTGAGATAAGGACAACACTGAGTTTTATATGAGCAAATTGGATGGCATTTATTTTAAAGTATCGCTCTATGATAGTAAGCTAGAACAAATTAAAACCAAGAAACTACAAAGGGACTATATGGATTTTCGAAATGGTAATGTATTCACCTGGCCACAGTCAGGATGTGAAATGACTCAGAAAATTCAGTAATGAAATTACTACAAGCTATTGTGCAAAAAGACAAACTGAATCCAACTAGTCAAGTAATGGAAACTGTCTTTCCAAGATTACAGTGACCTACACCCTCTGAAACAGGGAATATGGTCTCTGTTGGACAGAATGAGATTTCTGATTCAAATAAATTGGTAGCTAGGCTGAAGAGTAACTCCATACTTTCTTCAGTTTTTCCAGCATTGCCTCTTCAAACCAGAGAGGTAGGGAACAAATGGGATATATGGTCGGTGAGCAGAGGGAAGAAAAAGGAGAAGGAATCTATTGGAGAAGAGAAAAGTAAAATCTTGAGTTTGACAGTAAATGACAACTTGGTTACAAATTTATCGGATTCTGAACTAAATGCATTTCATATGAAAGTACTGACTCAGGGATTACATTTTATTCTTTCCGTAGGCTGTTCACTGAATGATATCATTTTAAGCCTGAAAATGTTTGGCAGAGAAATTATTTATTTTATTTATTTATTTTACATTTGTTTACCGGGAAAGTCCGGCTGGACACAGGTCCATTTTCAGCGGAGGCCTAGGGAGAAAAGCTCCAATACAATATAGTACAAAAGGTGAGATACAAAGAGAAATAACATCATACATAATTACAAAGAAACAAAAACATCATGCATAATTACATACTTTAGAGCATGCTAGTATGTTCTAACATTCTAGGTATCTAGTAGTAGGTAATTGTCTGTGTTGGATATACAAATAAGAATTCTTTAGGAATTAAAGAGACATTGATTGATTAGTCAGTAGGCACTTAGGGGATTAGTAGTTAGGTAAAATAATAGAAAAAGAGAAAGAAATTGGGGAGCAACTGTTTGCACTTGAGTGGAATCCTGTTTATAAAAATATCAATGGCAATGATCCTTGCCTATTTAAAAAAACTAGTACATACATCCCAGAGAATAACACCATCATGGACACCTTCATTAATGTCCGTGAACAAGATATTATTCAGAACCTACAAGGAAGTCAGCATCATTTTCATAATATTGGTAAAGAAGAAATGGAAGCACTAAGAGACTTACAAAATGATGCAGAATTGGTTGTGAGACCCTCAAATAAGAGGGGAGGAGTTGTTTTTGATGACTAGAACATACTGTCAAGCCAAAATATTAAGACTGTTGAAGAAAGATGCTGCATATGAATCTATTACAGGGGGACAGATAGAAAGGCCAAAGGCTTCTGTTAGACATATTTTATGTGAATTGAAAGAAAATAGTAATATTTCTCAGGAGCTTTATGATTACTTTAATGTGACACACTCCCTAATACCTACTTTTAAGGGCCTACCTTAAGTACATAAAATCCTAGGGATCCCCCCATGCATCCAGTTGTAGCAGGAGCTGGTTGGATGATTGAACCAGCATCCATATTTGTGGAACATCAGTTAAAGAACATTCTTGTAATCCTGAAGGACACACAATATTTTTAAGGTCCTTGAAGCAATATATAATCAATCAGAGTAAGAATAAAAGTTATTTGATAGTGACCGTGGATATTCAAAACCCTTTTACTGTCATACCCAATGAGTATGGGTTGGATGTATTCAGAAGGTATTTGGAAAAAGTGAGTGGATACAATCACAGAATTGACTTACTTTTACCCTTATGGAACTTGTACTGAAACAATATTTTCATGTTTAAAGATAAAGTATATTTACAGCAGTGTGGCGTGGCAATGGGGACCCCATGCGCCAACAGTTATGAGAATTTGGTGTTGGCACAGTGGGAAGATTCACATGTACTACAGAATAATCCATTCTGTGTACATTTGAAGTCATATCAACATTTGTTGATATATATATATATATATATATATATATATATATATATATATATATATATATATATATATATATATATATCCATCCTGTGGGATGGGGACATGGATCATCTACAAGCTTTTCATGATTGTTTAGAAAGAACTGATTTCCTTAGATTTACAAGGAAATGTGATTATGCGTGTATACATTTTTTACACATTTGACTACAACAAGATATTAATGGCAAAATGGCTACCAGCTTATATAGGAAAGACTGTTGGAAAAATAATATCTTTCCAAAGTATAGTATGCATCCCAGGCATATTCACACCGATATTCTAAAAGGGCAGTTCCTAAGAGTCTCATAACTTCATACAACAAAATAAGATTTTGTTAGAGCAATCCAGACTATGGGAGATCACTTTAAGTAGAGAGATTATGATGCTCAGGAAGTGGAATATATGCAGAATCATATTAAGAGAATGAGAGTAGAAGAAGGAAGACCATATTTATCTAAAGAAGGTACGAATGAGGATCAGAGCTTACATCAAAGAAATATACTGCAAATAAAGGATGATCCTGACATACTTTAATGATATGAAACATGTTTGTAATGTAATAAAGAATAACTGGAAGATAACTTGCTTCAGATGAAGAATTAAGGAAAATAGGAGGAGCTAGACCACACTTTGCTTTTAGAAACCATCAGAGTTTGAAACAATTATTATGTAATGATTCTTTAAACAGTAAACATAATATCTTGAGTCAGAGGGGTACCCTTACATGTTGTTGATGTACTTGCTGTAGATACATTTCAACAGAAAAGGAGTTTACACATCTGGTTTTTGGAAGGAAATATACTTGGAATGTCTGTGCAGACTATACTACCGGGAACATTGTATAACTTGCCACCTCTGATTCCTGTGATAATTTCTGTGCTGGAAAAACTACAAGGCGGTTAAAAGTAAAAATCCAGGAGACAGATTTTATTTTAGGATGCTAAAAATTGTGAAAACAAATCCAAGAGGAGGTGATATTAGTAATGCCACTGAATTGGCGGAAATGCTGTCGATTTGTAATCTACAGGTATGTAGACTCCCAGGAATCAATATGAACTATCCTCTGAAACCAGCCCTAAAAGGGCAGAGGTTGAAAGGGCATATTTAATTGGCTGGAATTACTTTTGAATTACATCGGTCTCAGAGAAGGTGCTGGCCCTAATCTCCATGTTGATTGGTTGAATGATAATTATATAGGATCCAAAACCACTTATCTGTATTTTAAACGTTTTTATTAAAGAGCAGTGGATATTATTGTCTTATGTTTTATTCTCTGGCTTTGAAGAGTGTATCCTGGCTGTGTTGTTTTTTTTTTTTACTTTTATTATTTATATATATATATATATATATATATATATATATATATATATATATATATATATATATATGTGTGTGTGTGTGTGTGTAAATATATTTATATATATATATATATATATATATATATATATATATATATATATATATATATATATATTTATGGTAATGCTTAATTTCGTCATCACTACCTTTGGTCATCATTTGTTTAGTCAATACAATTTGGTTGATTAAACTAATGGTTGACAGGTGTGCAAGATCGCACAATTCTCAAGGTTGAGAAATATGCCCTTTTTCAGACATTGTGCAGTCTCATAGTTAGCATATCTAGTTAATAGGGGATGGGATAGGTTGTCAAGTGAGGTTATTTTTTTATAAAGCTAAGGGCATAAAAACAGAAATATTTTAATTTATCTTCAGTGACTAGGAATATAATTTAATCTTTCATACCTGACAGTCTACATATTTGATTTAACTTGGAGTAGTGACTTTACTATATACCTATTTTTTTTTTATTTCTCAAAATCTTTTGGGTTTCTAATATCATGATGGGAGTGGACCCCATTCCTAAGTCAAAGAAAGATTAAATTCATGAAATTAGTATTGTTTTGATCTTTGATGTTAGCCAAAAATGCTCTTCAGAGCACCTACAATGTGCCCAGTAATGACTCCTCCTGCAGTTCATACAGAGTTACATGAATCGGTAACATATCTAAATACAACTCTAGATTCTTTTTTATTATAGCCGTTGGGTATCTTTCTTCTACACTGCTCTCATTTCTGCCTGCAAATCCTGATATTTTATGACTTTGTGTCTCTGTATCAGACACTGTAATCGCTAGGTGTAGCGATATCAATGATCAGTGCTATGTTTGTCTTTTTTTCATGGAATACTTTGTTTTTCTTGTATCTGTTGTTTGAACTGTTGGTAATGAGTAACCCCATGTTATTTACACTTCATTATTCTCTATAATGTTTTGAGGTTGGTGTTTCCAATGCTTCTCAGCTGCAATCCCCAGTACAATAGTTTTGCCACATTATTGTGCCTTTCAGTGCACAGGCCCTCTGCCATAAATATATCACACCCAGCAACAAGTTGTGCAACTGTTTCCAATTCTTTTTTACATAACCTACATTTGTTTGTTTCTTCCACATGTTTCTGGGCTGCCATTATTAACATTTTATCCTTTGGTTTCAACTCATCTCACCTTAACCATTCCTGTGTCACTTCCTGATCAACATGAGGTCGTTCCAGGAGATCTCTGTACTTGCTAGTATATTTATGTTTTTTCCACATTTCTTATCTTCTCTTTTGAGCCTTCTCCTTATATTCTTGCTTTTTTTGGCACATTCTGTTGTTGTCTGTTTTTGATGTACTTCTGGATTGATTTCCATTCAAGATTGACAACAGAATGATTCTGCTAAACTAAGCATGGAGAGTATCTTAGAATTCCTCTCCTCGTGTTTTATGACTTTCACTATGTTTGGATCTGATGAGGTCAGCAGATATGTATGTAGTCCCATGGCTGCAGATCTATGCATATAATCAATTTCAAGAAGGCCTATACTTCCTTCACAGCATAAAATATATAACCTTAGTATACACTGATTTTTATATATCATTTGATAATCATGAAATATTTTCTTGTTTTTCTGTCGATCTGATCCAATACCTTTTGGGGCAATCAAATAGCCTTTAACACTGGAAGCAAAGCTCTCTCATATAACCAAAACAAATCCTATAGAGGCTGTGAGTGACACTTGTGCTATGCCTACTGCACAGGGTAAAGACTATACACACAAAACTAGTTACGCTGAGGCACTTACAGGTAACCTTCATAAAACACTAAGACCTCCTGCATAGCACAATCAAAAAAGGTCCTCAGCCATCACGTAAACACTCCATTAAAACACCACCAACAGGTACACATAGTAACACTGCATCCAATGCCTCTACTGCTAAGCCCTTAAGGCAAACCAGTGCACTGCCAAATGTCCTCGTCATTGGTGATTCTATAGTAAGGCAGACTGATGTCCCCCTCACGTGAGTAAGGCGAGAGAGTCACAGTTAGCTGCCTTTCTGAGGCTAGGATCTATCACATTACAAAGGCACTCAGGTCATTGAACCACAGGTACCTGTATGACTCTGTCATATGTGAAGCAACAGTATCCAGCATTCCACCTTCAAATTACTGCAATTAAAAGTCAAATTTCTCAGAAACTTTATTCCACAAACTGAACTTGACACGGAGTTTAGAGCTTTCATCAAGACATCATCAGAACTAAAAAACAACTGATAAAACCACTTTAAATAAGCCACTAAAATTCAGGTGCCTAAACCCGACCAATAAACAAACTAACCTAATGATCACCTAATTGCATCCCTATTGCTCTAACTAATTACCAAAAATCCTTTATTTTGTTACCTATATACACTTACAGTATATAATTATTCACATATATATATATATATATATATATCGTATTTCTTTCTAAATAAGACATAACCAGAGAGTAAGTCCAAGCATGTTTTTTCCAGGGTGTTCATGATATAAGTTCTACCACCAAAAATAAGCCCCAGTTAATTTCAACAACACACGACAGATGTGTTGAATTATAAAATAATATTATTGACACCCATTGACTGAAGTTATCATACTCTGCTCACCTTTTTCGGACCATTCAGACACCCAACTTATTCTCTTTGCAGAAAGTCATAAGACTCTTTCACTGGGAGTCCTCCACGATTCCTACTGTAACCCTAATCATCACTCACACTTGACGGTTGAGATCCTTGGCCCATAAACCCATGCAGCTGTAATTTGATTGGTCAAAGTACAGACAACATGCGGGAAGCGCACGCTCATGATAACGAGCAGCTGTGGTAGTGTCTTCTCTTCATAACCGGTGCCATTTTGTGTTGCCACTCCGGTCGCATAAGTCTTCAATTAACCCCCCCCTCCCCGACAAGATGAGTGCAAAAAGAAAGAGCTATTCTGTCGAGTACAAGAAAAGAATCGTGGAGGACTCCCAGGGCAAGAATCTGACAGCTTTCTCAAAAGAGAAGTTAGATCTCCGAATGATCTGAAAATGGCGAGCAGCGTACATTAACTTCAGTCAACAGGCCGACGAGGGAAACGCTAAGAAGTGTAAGTGTGGATCAGTTCGGCAACCATTATTTCCTGAGCTTGAAGACATCATCTGTGAGTGGATTGCTAACAGGAGAGCAAAGGCTTTGGTTGTGGGCAGGGCTGATATTCAAGTATTTGCTCTTGCAATAGCACCACAGTTAGAAATATCCCCCAGAAGAATTCAAAGCATCACAACATTGGCTGGATTGCTTCCTTCAGCGATATGAACGGTCTCTAAGAAGATTAACAACACTGTTCAAGCTGGAAGATACTGAAGTTATTAAATGTGCACTTGCATTCAAATCCTTTGTTGATGGCATTGAATTTTCTAAATACCAACTCTCCAACAAGATTGCTATGGATGAAACTGCAGTGTTTATGGGCCAAGGATCTCAAACAACAATTGATCAAAGGGGTGCCTTGTCAATCTACATTCCCTCCACTGGTTACGAGAGTGCACGTGTTACCTGTATTTTGGCAGTTCATCTAGATGGAAAGAAAACCCCATCTCTAATCATTTAGTAAGGGCATGAAAGATAAGATTGAATGTGTTTCAGGTATTTACATTCTTGAAACCGAAAAAGCCTGGTGCACACAAGCAGTTATAAGGAAGTGGGTCGATGTAATGCTGTCACTTGTTTTGCGAGGTGGCAAAAGAGATCTGCTAGTCTGGGAGTCAGCCAGCAGTCACCACACTAAAGAAATGAAGAAATTCCTAGCACGGAGAAGAGATCAAATAATGATTCCCGCAAGAATGACTGCCTATCTCCAGACTCTTGATATTGCAATAAACAAGCCATTCAAGAACCATTTGCGCATGGAACTCAATGACTATATTGAAAATAGAATGGAGAGAAATCAGCATGGAAACTTTATGAAACCTAGCCTACAAGAGGTTGTGATTTGGGTGAAGAATTCATGGGATATAAACACTGACAGCTGTGTTGTCAATGCACTATGAGCAGACTACTTGGACAAGCAGTGTTCATTTAAGGAGAGCTCTATTGCTAGGCATGACAGACTGGGGCAAATGGTGCTACAAGAAATGGAGTCGCAAGAAATTCAGGCCGAACTTCAGGGGTTGGACACATGATAAAGTTCCAGAAGATGACATGACTGTATTTGAAAAACTGTGAAAGCCAAGATGAAGATGTTCTGAAGTTGAAATGTTTGTTCCACTGTTTATGTAGAATTCGCACACAACTGTCAACCCGTTATTAGAACTGTTGTCCAATAATAGAAAAGTAAGAAATAAATGTCAATTTGTGAACATGAATAAACGTCGATTTTTGTACATGAAGAAATGTTGATTTGTGTTCATTAATAAATGTCAATTCTTGTACATGAATAAAGGTAGATTGTTGTACGGTGCGGGTAAATAAGGCTTCCACTGTTAACAAGCCCTAATGCACATTTTGCCGGGAGAAAGAATATAAGACCCGGTTTTATTTTTGGGGAAATACAGTATAGAAAAATATCTATCTAAAAAACTGACAATAATAATATTATTTCAATGCTTAAATAAAAAAATGAAAATACATAAAACTACTCTTCTAATTGTCTCGGTTTTAAAACAGAATTGATAGAGCAACATTCATTAAAACCGGGAGGGGGGTTAATATCATTTAATATAAGCCATCACTTTAGCTCACATTTATTTATATGCTCATAAATAATGTGCCCTCTCTGATCCTTAACTACCTGTAATGTCACAGCAAAACTGAAAGTATGTGTCGGCCATTCGGTGATATGCCTAAATAAGGAAATGGTGCTCTTACTCTTTCTAATGTCTAACAAATGCTCGTATACCCTCTCTTTTAGATTTCTACAAGTTTTGTCAACGTAAAACACAGGCCAAAATCTTCATCTAGCTATATATGCCACTTGTGAAGATTCACAGGTATAATGTCCTGTTAATTTGAACACTTTCCCCCTAATCTTAATATTGTCCTTGGTTGACATACATGGGCACTGAGAACAGCGCCCACATTTAAACATACCCAGAGGCCTATTTGTTTTTATTACCTTCTGACTCGCTAGTAATTGTTTAATGGATCTGTCCTTCCTGAACACTGCATACAGTTTATCCTCCACCATTTTAGAGATATGATTGTCTATAGAAAACACCACCCAATTATTCTGGAGCACACTCAAGATATCATAACTGTCTAAAGAAAAAGTAGATATAAATGATTTCCACTCCACCATATCATTATTACCATGACTACCAGGATCGACCCTAACACTAGGATTTGATCCTGACTATTAGTTATCACGCTACTACCCAAAAGGGGGGTATACACTCCATGGGCCCTCTTTGAGATATATATATATATATATATATATGGTCTATATTAGAACTGCAAAAGTCCTATTCACCGAATACATAAACACCAACATATTACGTGAACCACGAATATTCCGAATGCCCTAAACCACAAAATTCAAAAACTCGAACCGTCATAGTTGTCCAACCCCACCGCCCACTACATACTACCTACCCAAACAAAATAAATAAACCACATACATACACTAACCAAAACCCTACTTCTAACCCTAAACTAAACCCTACTTCTAACCCTAAACTAAATCTTGCATATACTACCATCTATGCACTTACCTTAATCCACACCCTAACCCTAAAGTCCGTAACTATCACACACTTACCCTAAGAAGCTATACCCAAACAAAATAATCCACACACATACACTTAACAAAACCCTACTTCTAACCCTACACTAAACCTCACATAGATTACCTTCTATGCACTTACCTTAACCCGCACCCTAAGGTCCATAACTATCGCACACGGAGCTATACCGCAGAAGGGCCAACCATGACAATTCGACATTTCGGATTTCATGCTTCATTACAATCGGTGTTTTGCAGTTCAATGAATACGTGTCGACATTTCCGTATTCAGGTAAGTGGACCTTCGCGGTGTTAATAGGGATCCTATATATATGTGTGTATATATATATATATATATATATATATATATATATATATATATGTGTGTGTGTGTGTGTGTGTGTGTGTGTGTGTGTGTGTGTGTGTGTGTGTGTGTGTGTGTGTGTGTGTGTGTGTGTGTGTGTGTGTGTGTGTGTATATATATATATATATATATATATATATATATATATATATATATATATATATATATAAAACCTCATCTTTAATTTCAGCCAAAAATTCTTTTGGATAAACCCTTTCCAAAAACACATCTACTATATTCTCACATTCTTTAATAAATAAATTCTCCTCAGATATCTTTCTGGCTGATCTTACCAGATGGTCTTTAACCATGGCATTTTTCTGATGCCTTGAATGCCAGCTGCCAAAGTGAAGAAATGTATTTGAAAAGGTAGGTTTCCTTTGTATGTTGGATACAAACATTTTTTGCTCCCAATTTTTGGTTAATTCAACATCTAAAAAAAAATAATCTTCTCTGAATCATACTAATATGAAAATCTCAAAAGTCAGCAGTATTCTCAATATAATGCATAAATTCATCCAATTTATCCTCAGTATCAGTCCATAAAATAAAAATGTCATCTAAAAAATGGGTAAAATAGGACCAATAACTTATAAAATTGCTGTTTAATATATATTCTGACTCCCAGCAGGCCATGACCAAGTTGACAAAATTGGGGGCACAAGCTGCTCCCATAGCCAGACCCTCACTTTGTTTAAAATAATGCCCTTCAAAACTTAAATTATTAACATCCATGGTGACAAACAAACAGTTCTCAATAAACTAACATAATAATTTTCCTCTCCTTACTTAAATATAACTTTCATAAATACTAGTACTGTAGTCCCTCAGCTCTGCCCCTGAACAATACTATACTTACATCTCATCCTTTCTCTTTCTTATCTACTATACTTCTTACCCCCACACTCTTCTCATACCCAGCTTTCTTTCACTCTCTTGACACCCCTAATCTTTCCTCCCCACCCCTCTACTTCTACCCTTATATGTATTACTCCTCTTTCTTTGTCTCTACTAACTCGTTGTAGTCATTAAAGATGTTTAAGAGTTGTTTTTACTGATGCACTATTTGTAAATCTTCATTTTTACTACAGTTCTCGACCACTTTTACTGTTTTTGCTGAATTTGTATGCTGTGCTAATTCTTCCACAACCACATGAATGTATTGTTTTATTATGTACCCATATTCATTTATAGCACAAATGCACGTAGCTATGTATACAAATTCACATTACTTGTAATACAAATTTTGTTATTGTCATTGTTATTTTTTGTTGTGGAGCTTTTCTCCTCAGGTCTCCACTGAAAATGAGCCACCAGCCCAGTGGACTAACCCAGTTAACAAAAGACAAATAAATAGAACTCCAGTTCATTCAGCTTTGTTAAAAATTGCCAAGAGTCTCTACAAATGTGAGGAATTTTTTGAATAGACCTTTTTGTCATTGCATCTACAAATTTAGCCATGTAAAGGGGCTTCAATCTGTTAGACCCTACAATTGGTCTTAATGGGGGTTCATTATAGTTTTGTGAATTTTTGGAATGCCAAATATTCCAGAAATAACTGGCTCTACATTTTCCAAAAATACATACTGTTTCTGAGTTATCTGACCCTCAATCAACAGGTCGAACAATGCCATATCAATTTTAGAGAACGCAATGTTAATTTCATTACGTGAAGTTTCAGTATATTCTTCACCCAGTAATAGGGCATTCATCCTGTTAGCATAATCTTCGTTACTCATTACACAAGCCCACTCCCCTTGTTCGGCTTCATAGCTCTAATATTACAGTCATCACAAATTTTTTTGAGATGCTTAGATTCCAATAAAGACAAATTGTAATATTTACTGTTATTTGGCTTGGAAAGTAGACTACAGATCTCAAATACACATAACTTCTCAAACAAATTGACAGTATGATGGAGCAGACTGTTAAAAATACTAGATTTTTGCAAAATATTCAAGATAGGGCTTACATCCCTGTTGTTGAACCACAGTGCAAGATTTACCTTACAAGTATATATTTTTAAATCAATTAAACAGTCAGCCGCTCTTGCCTTCCTTGCCAGTATAAAACGGAGTCTCTTTGCCAGAAAATCAGCATGACACCTCCTGATTTCCTTGTCAGTAAAATTATACAAGATAAAATCTCTACAAGTGTTAGTTACCAGTTCCAGTTAATCTAAAGTCATTTCATCAGATGCTGTCAACACCGATTCCTAAAATTCTTCGTGTAGAAGCATTACGGTTTGGGCCCTGTCTCACAAAATTGTCCTTGTTAGAAAGTGATGAACCCTGCTGCATTTGTTTCTGCAAAATCCTTTCGGATCTCCGTACACCACCAAACTCTAAGGGGACAGGTGTCACACCTGGACCATTAGTAACTTTGTGACGTTCAACTTCCTGCTGTCTTCCAATTGAACCATAACCACCATTCATCATCTTGTTGTGCTTCTGCATTGGCGGATTTGGGTACACTGAAGCATTGCTGTACTCTTCTACATCCCTTTGGAACTTTTGAATTTTCCACTGCAGAATGCCACTACATAAAGTGTCAGCTTTGTTAAAAATGTTGTTATAATTAATTTCGTAGTGGTCAAACATCACCTCATTCAATAATGAGGTATCTAAAGTGTCCAATTCAGCAGAAAGTTGATTGATCCACTGTTTTTTGTACTTAATCATATTTCTCAATACATCAACACCAGCCTTGTTAAAATATTGATTAACTCTTTACAAAACTCAGTCCCTTTCTGTACACCACTGGGAAACTTCCCAAACCTGAGACTTTTAAGCATAATATTTCATGAAATGTTCTTCATTACATTACTATTTTCCATTTACAATTTTTTGAAGAAGGTTAATTTTTTCTCAGAATTATATAGTTGATCCCCAATAGCATTAAATGCTCTCCCTGCACCAGGTGTGCCATTCCCAATGTTAAAGTCAAACTTACTGGCTTTCCATAGCTGAAAATCCAACCAATTTGTAGGCTGAACTGGGGGATATGCTGACTAGGTGATATTTGGGTTACTGGGAGTCCCAAACCTCCCCCCACTAAATGTTGATACATCGCGATAGGATCAGTGAGATGCCAACTGCACTTAAGAATTCTTTAGGTGTAGACTCACTTACTGTAATAAAACAGTCAATTCTCTACTACCAGGGCTGTGAATCAAATTGTTACTTTAATCGTCTACTGCTGCTCCAGCTCCAGAAGACATTGTGTACACACAAACTACAAACTGGTACCAGGAATAAACACAAACCAGTAAAGAATAGTCCTGTGTGAAGCAACAGTATCCAGCATCCCACCTTCAAATTATTGCAATAAAAAGTCCAATTTCTCAAAAACTTTATTTCACAAAGTGAACTTAATACACAGAATTTATCGCTTTCATCTCTACTTTCATCAAGACTTCATCAGAACTAAACCAACTGATAAAACCACTTTAAATAAGCCACTAAAATTCAGATGCTTAAACCCAGTCAATAAACAAACTAACCTAATGATCACCTAATTGCATCCCCATTACTCTAATTACCAAAAATCCTTTATTTTGTTACTTGCATACACTTAAAAATATTTAATTATACATATTGCATATATGTAAAAATGTCTATATAAAAAACTGACAGTAATAATATTATTTCAATGTTTAAATAAAAAAAATGAAAATACATAAAACTACACTTCTATTGTCTCAATTTTAAAACAGAATTTATAGAGCAACATTCATCAAGATCTGGGGGGGGGGGTTCATAGCATTTTATATAAACTGCCACTTTAGCTCATATTTATTTAGATGCTCACAAATAATGTGCCCTTACTGACCCTTAACCATGTGTTCTATCACAGCAAAACTGAGAGTTTGTGTTGGGCATTCAGTGAAATGCCTAAATAAGGAATTGATGTTGGGTGTGGAGATTCTACAGAAAGTTGCAGAACTTCTTCCTGTGGCATATTCTCTCAGTTACATCCTGCATCATCTGTTGCACCTTCAAATGGGACCTCACTGGCCTGTCACTCCCCAGCATTAGCTGCATCAGAGTTGCCACTACTTCCTACTTCTTCCTTTGCTGTGCAACTCCAACTGATGTTTTGTTTTGGTTTCCAGCTGAAGGCTCTAAAGCATCATCGTGTGGCAAGTTTTCAGAGGCTTCCCACTATACCTGTTTCTTCTTAGTTTAGGCACTAATGTTCCATCATGCTGCAGCACGACCTGAGCTGGATTTTCTACACTAAATCCTTCACTTCATGGGTAATCCATAACTTTCGTTTCTATTTCTTTAACTTCTCATTTGCTAATCCTCTTTTATACTTCCCACTCTTCATGTTCTTGTTTTTGTATTGTGAAATGTTCCATTTTCAGGTGCCTTTGCCTACATTTCTCTTTAAATATCTTTGGAGCTGCTTTTTTGTGTTGATTAGTTTGGTTTTCTCCTTTGCGTAAAGATCACACTGTATCAGATATCTTTTTTTAATCCCATGTCCATGTTTTTTAAGTACCTTTCAAAAATCTCTGATCTTTGTTCCTTATATTTTTGCACTTCTTTTGTCGCTTGTCTTTCCATGCTACCCAAAGTTTCTTTGTCTATGCAATGTTTTTCATGGATCTGTTTTATTAATGAATGCAAATTTGCATTTTAAGCTTTTGACAATTTGTCTTGTGCAAGTATTTTTCTTTTCTCTAATTTTACTCTTAATATTATTGAATATCTTTTGTCTGGAAATATCTAGGCTTCTTGCATAATAATACATAATATTTTCCTTATTGTCAATAGCCCACTCTCATCTTTATGGCTCTTTTTTAGCCTGTCAGTTTTTGTGTTGTATTGTGGACTACTCCTTCCTTCTAAACAGGGAGATCCTCCCCCTGAGGCTGACCTACCCCATTATAGGAATGTTTTCATGACTTGAGGATTCTACACTGTCATTTTTTCCAGTCCTTGCATCACTGTGCACACCAGGGCTGGGTGCTTTTTTATCCCTGGACTTGTGCACCCAGCTATCTTTTTTATGTTTTAACCTACTTATTTCCATGATATGCGTTATATAAGATACAGTCTATATATCAATGTTTTTTTGGCAAGACTTTGTAAAAACAGGGTCCACCGGGTGAAAGTACTTACCAAAACTTGAGGATGAATTCATTTCCAACAATGCTACTCTCCTTTTCTTGCTGATTTCATCTCTCCATTCAGACCTTTCTATACCTATTTTTTAATGTCTCTTAGTCTTTTGGGTTTTTAAAACCATGATGGTTTGGACCCCATTCCTAAGTCAAATTACAATTAAAGTTCATAAAATTAGTATCGTTTTAATCTTTGATGTAAAAAAAAAGTGCTCTTCGCAGCACCCACGGTGTGCCCAGTAGTGACTCCTGCAATTCATACGGAGTTACATGTATTGGGAACATATCTAAATATGATTGCAGATTCTTTTTTATAAGTCCCATTGCTTCTACTACTATTGGAACTATCTGGGTATCAGTCCTCCACATTGCTCTCATTTCTGCTTGCAGATCCTGATATTTTATAACTTTGTGTCTCTCTGTACACAAGACACATTAGTCACTGGGTGTGGCAATTTCAATGATCAATGCTGCTCTTGTCTTCTTTTCATGGACCACTATATCTGGTTTTCTTGCATCTATATTTTGAACTGTTGGCAATGGGTGATTCCATGTGATATAGACTTCATCATTTTCTATAATGCTTTTTGGCTCATGTTTCCAGTGTTTTTCAGCTACTTCAATATTATAATGTTTGTGCAATCCCCAGTGCAACAGTCTTAGCACATTATTATGCCTTTCAGTATACAGTCCTTTTGCTATTAATATGTCACAACCAGCAACAAGGTGTGTGACCATTTCCAATTTTGTTTTACAAAACCTACATTTGGCTGTTTCTCCCACATGTTCAAAGGACTCTGTAAACCAACATGTATGTAGCTCGCTATCTTGGGGAACCAATATTAACCTTTCATCTTTTGGTTTAAATTTGCTTCTCCTTAACCATTCCTGTGTTCAATCCTGATCAACATGATGTTCTTCCAGAAGGTTTTATACTTGCAACTATATTAATGCATTTTCCATATTTCTTGCTTTCTCATCTGATACTTCACCATATATTCTTTCTTTTGTTTTTTTGGCACATTCAATTGCCACCTGATTTTTTTCTACTTCTGGTTTGATTTCCATTCCTTCTTGATGTCAATATGCTTCTGCTAGACTAAGCATGGCAGTCATTTTAAATTTATTTAATCACGGTTGAATACTTTCACTACATTTAGGTCCTGTGAGGTGAGCAGGTATGTGTGCAGTCCCCCAACTGCAGATCTATACATGTAATCAATGTCAAGGAAGCCCATACCTCCTTCAGAACGGGGAATATATAATCCTGGTATGCACTGATTTTTCTAAATCATTTCATGAGCATGAAGCATCCTTCTTGTTTTCCTATCTAATCTATCCAACAGGTTTTGGGGCCAGTCAGCCACTCCAAAACTGTAAGTTAGGACAGGAAGAGCAAATTGGTTTATAGTTTGAATTTTATTCCTAGATGTCTTTACTTGTTGAATTCTCTCTCCATTTGGACCCCTAAATTCAATACCTATTTTTTAATTTCTCCAAATCTCTTGGGTTTCTAATACTATGATGGGAATGGACCCCATTCCTAAGTCAAAGTACGATTAATGTTTATGAAATTAGTATTGTTTCAATCTTTGATGACAGCCAAAAGTTCTCTTCTCAGTACCTGCAATGTGCCCAGTAATGACTCCTCCTGCAATTCGTATGGAGTTACATGGACTAGTAACATATCTAAATACAATTGTAGATTCTTTTTTATAAGACCCATTGTTCCTACTACTATTGGGATTGTCTGAGTATCTTTCTTCCACGTTGCTCTCATTTCTGCCTGCAGATCCTGATATTTTATGACTTTGTATCTCTCTGTACACAAGACAATGTAGTCACTGGGTGTGGTGATTTCAATGATCAGTGCTACTTTTGTCTTCTTTTCTTAGACCACTACATCCGGTTTTCTAGCATCTATCTTTTGAACTGTTGGTAATGGATGATCCCTTGTGATGTAAACTTCATCATTTCTATGATGCTTTGTGGCTCATTTTTCCAGTGTTTTTCAGCCACTTCAGTACCATAATGTTTACACAATCCCCAGTGCAACAGTCTTGCCACATTATTATGCCTTTCAGTATACAGTCCTTCTACCATTAGTATATCACACCCAGCAACAAGGTGTGCAACTGTTTCCAATTCGGTTTACAAAACCTACATTTGTCTGTTTCTCCCACATGTTCAATGGACTTTGTAAACCAACGTGTACGTAGCCCACTAACTTGTGCCACCAATATTAACATTTCATCTCTTGATTTGAATTTGCCTCTCCTTAACCATTCCTGCATTCATTCCTGATCAACATGAGGTTCTTCCAGAAGTTTTTATACTTGCAATTATATTTATGAATTTTCCACATTTCTTGCCTTCTCAGCTGATACTTCACCATATAGTCTTCCTTTTTTTTTGGCACATTCTGTTGCTGCCTGACTTTTCTCTACTTCTGGTATGATTTCCATTCCTGTTTGAGGCTGATATGCTTCTGCTAAATTAAGCAGGGAAGTCATCTTAGACTTATTCTCCTCATGTTTCAAAACGTTCACTGCGTTTGGGTCTTGTGAGGTCAGCAGATATGTATGGAGTCCCACGATTGCAGATCTATATATGTAATCAATTTCAAGGAGGCCCATCTCTCCTTTGGAACGGGTACTATATAATCTTGGTATACACTGATTTTTATAAATCATTTGATGAGCATAAAGCATCCTCCTTGTTTTCCTATGTAATCTATCCAACACATTTTGGGGCCAGTCAGTCACTCCAAAACTGTAAGTTAGGACAGGAAGAGCAAATTCATTTATAGCTTAGATTTTGTTCTTAGATGTCAGTGCTGTTTTCAGAATTAATTTAAGTCTTCTAAAGTATTCCTTACTAAGTTTTATTCATATTTATTTATGTTTTATTGTTGATCCCTCATCAATTCCCAAATATTTTATTTTACTTAGTAAAATTAGATTCCCTTGTAAGAGTCTGACAGTGGTCGATTGGTGGCAGCAAGGTTACCTTATAGTCTTAGACAAAAGGGGTACAGCTAGCAAATCTGTACCAGCCTTTCCCAGGAGTGAGTGTGTGTGTGTGTGTGTGTGTGTGTGTGTGTGTGTGTGTGTGTGTGTGTGTGTGTGTGTGTGTGTGTGTGTGTGTGTGTGTGTGTGTGTGTGTGTGTGTGTGTGTGTGTGTGGGAAATCATATTTCCAGGTTTGGGTATGTCAACTACTTGGAACTGGGAGACACAGTGCTCCAAAGTGAGCCTTGTTTGGGATCTGGAGAGAAAGAGAGTCCAGTCCCAGTAGAGCATGTTCCCTGTGTGCTCTTGGGGGAAATTGTGTTTGATGCAGAGATCTGCATTTGAAAATACTGTGCAAATTCATTCCTGGTTTTAGTGACCATCTCTCACTAGTGTCAGTGGTGAGGATTTGAGGCTCCTTGATTACTGGCCTGGGTTAAACAGAGGCCATCACATATTTGTGGCAGAAAGGTGGGATATTAATTGAACTTCAGTAGCCTGTGAGCAGTTTTCACTGAAGGTGTGTGTACTCTCAACAACAACAAGGTAAACATTCAGAGTTTCATTTCCACAATGTTGCTATTTATTTTTGTTAGTTTAGTTTAGTCAGGTAAAGCAGGCAAAGATGTCAGCAGAGGATAATGGTAAGCTGGCAAAGAACCAGTTGGCCAAGGTTTGCAAAGCAAAGGACAGGTGCATGCTAACCAGACAAAAAAGGAAATGATTTCAGCTTTAATCACAGCTGCAGCATGGAACAGTGACCAGGAAGACAACCAGTCTGGTGTTGGGGATGTACAGTCTTCAGAAACAGGACACTTCTCCTTTTCCTCAGAGGACTTAAAAATCCATCTGAAGTTAAAGAGACTTGAAATGGAGGCTGAAGAAAAGGAGAAGCAGCTTTAACATGAACTGTGACATTTGGAGACCAAAGAGAGACTGCCATGTTTGGAAGCTAATGAAAAGAAGAAGTAGTGTCAACTGGAGGCCAAACATTTGAAGACTAAAGACAGAGTGCGACATTTGGAGATTGAAGAAAATGAGAAACTGCAGTGTTTTGAAGCTGAAGAAAAGGAGAAGCAGTGATACCATGAGAGGGAGATGTTGACTCCTTGTCAAAGTCATAGAGGTAATGGGAAAGGGAATAACTGGACACCAGAAGCAATAAAGGTCAGTAAGTTTCTTCCACAATTTGCAGAGGCAGATGACTTTCATAGTTTTATTCATATATTTGAAACAGTATGTAAACAGTATATGCTGACCAAAGCTCTGGGTATGGTTCCTGACCCACTTACTCCATGGTAAAGCTGTAACTGCTTTTTCTAAATTGTCTGATATGGATGGTTTAAACTATGATTGAGTGAAACAATGTTTATGGAACTTGTGATGATAGAAGGTACTACCAGCCATGCCAGGAGAAGTGGGACAGTAGATGTGTAATATATGCCAGCACACCTAGCTGGAATTTTGTAAATGATTATATATCATTTGTATATCAAACTGATTTGTACAGATGCTTGTGTTGAAAATGTATTTGTGAGGTTAGTTTGTGCTAAAATGTATCAACAGTGCGCCCTTCTGGAAGGAAAAGAAATGTAAATGTATTATTGTAAGTGAATTAAATGTGTATGTTTTAAAAGTATATACTGGAAGGGAAGAGATTAATCCACCTGACTTTGAAAAGTATTCTTGAAATTAAATTACGTTATGGGTTAAGCCATAAAGCTGTTATCTCACAGTTTTGAATGAAGCCAGAGATTAAATGTCTGTAAGACGTTTGGTTTATTAGCTCCTGTAGTAAGAAGGGAAGTGTTTTATGGTTTTATGACTTCCAGCAGCTGCACCACATCTGAGCAATGCTCTTGTGTGTGTATTATTGACATGTAGGTGATAACATCCTGGTAGCTTCTAGTGTTGGTGATAGCATGGGAAACAGTGTCAGATGATCAGATGTGTGTGATGTCATTCTGTAAGACAGAAACTATGTCTTAATATTAGAGGAGACTGAAGTCTCAGGAGCAGTCTGTTCTTGGATCTGACAACAGGGACCACTCTCCCACTTCATCTTGCCTTGCACTAGTAAGTTATCAGGGATATTAATTCTCTAAATCAGTTAGTAGAATATAGTGAGAATAGTAAGTATTGTTTTTCTGTAACTGTGTGAATCTTTCCAGCTGTGTTATTTTCAATATTTCCCATGTCTGAAACTCTGGTGTTTATTGTAAATAGATATTTAGTATTTTCATGTTCTTTTATTATTTATTATTAAATATATTTACACCTTTCATTGTGGCTGCTCCTTTTTAGAAAATATTTAAGCTTTGAGAGTATTTGCATATATTTATTTATTTGGTGATAACTCTGGCCACTCCAGAAAGCCTGGCTATTTGGTCAACTTACCATTTGTATTAATATTAAATATTAACTCCACTGAAAATCTCAACCACGTGAAGACAGTTCAGGCAAGCCCTCCAGCGTAAAACCATGGACCATAAACAAGACAGATAAAAACCATGTTGCGTTTAATGTAAAATAACGTGGAATTTAAGCACAAACTAAGCTTTTCGTTTGTTTAAATAAAACAACTTCCTCAATATTAGCGCCACTCAGTATAATTGAATACCCTTTTAAGAGCCTTATAGTAACTGACTGGTGGCAATGAAGCTACCTTATAGTCCAGACAGAAGGTGGTATAGCTAGTAAATCTGTGGCAGCCTTTTCCAGGTGTGTGTGTGTGTGTGTGTGTGTGTGTGTGTGTGTGTGTGTGTGTGTGTGTGTGTGTGTGTGTGTGTGTGTGTGTGTGAAAATTAAATCTCAAAGAGTATGTGTGTCAGCTACTTGGGGGCAGTGGCACAAAGCACTTATTTCACAGAGAAAGTGGTGGAAGACTTGGCTTGGACACTCAGCTGAGGAATTAACTCTGAAGCTGTGCCAGTGAGGAGCCTTACTGGGGACCAGAGGAGAGACAGAGAAAGAAACCCAGACCCCGGGCTGAGTGTGTTCCTTGTGTGAAAATATGCCTGATGCAGAGAGGTCTGCATCTGGAAATATACTGAGTGTATCCATTTGCATTCCAAGCGAATGTCCCTCTCCAGTGTCAGTGTTGAGGATTCAGGCTCCTTGATTACTGGTCCGGAGTGGGGGCATCACATACTGGTGAGCAGTGGTGTGGATATTGAACTTCTGTAGCCTGTAAGCAGTTGTCACTAAAGGTGTGCATTCTGTCAGCAGCCACACAGTAGACATTCAGAGTTTCATATCCAAGTTTTTTTTTATATTTTTGTTACTTTAGTTTAGACAGGGAACGTAGGCAAACATGTCAGCAGAGGATTATGGCAAGCTGACAAAGAACCAGTTGTCCAAGGTGTGTGAAACCAAAGGACTGGTGCATGCCAATCTGACTAAAGAGGAAATGACTTCAACCTTAGTCACAGTTCAGACTAGCATCCAGGAGGATAACCAGTCTGACGATGAGAATTTGCAGCCCTCAGAAACAGGCAGTTTAACTTTTCCTCTCAGGACTTAAAAATCCATCTGGAGATAAACAGACTTTAACTGGAGGCCAGACATTGAGAATTAGAATCAGGAGAGAGACTGCGGCATTTGGAGGCTGAAGAAAATGAGAAGCAGCATCAACTTGAGAGGGAGATGCTGACTATTTGACAGGGTCATGGAGGTAATAGGAAGGGATAGCCAAACCCCAGAAGCAACAAACGCAGTAAATTTCTTCCACAGTTTACAGAGGATGATAATTTTGACAGCTTTATTCATATATTTGAAAGAATATGTAAAGAGTATAATGATGACCAAGAGCTCTGGGTACAGGTCCTGACTCCCTTACTCCATGGTAAAGCTCTAACTGCTGTTTCTAAGTTGTCTGATACTGATTGTTTAAACTATGAAAAAGTCAAGAAATGTTTAGTTGTATGCTTTAAGTTAACACCTGAAGCTTACAGAAAAAAGTGTGAGTGATTATATTACTGAGTTAAGCACTTATTTTCATATGTGGGAGAGTGGGTGGCAGGTCACCACTTTTGATGGGCTGGCAGACCCACTGGTGAGGGAACAAGCCCTTAGCACTTTGCCCGAGAAGACGAGAATCTGGTTGGCAGTCTGAGAATGTAACTTTGCAGATAAGCTGTAGAAGAAAGGGAATCTCTACTTAGCAAGCAGGGCATCACTGCACAGGGAAGGAATACCCAGTGCTGCACATGGATATAAGGGAACCCATGGTGTGCAGTCTAATCCACCCCAAAAGAGTCTGCCAATAACAGGGAAATACATTAGTTCAGGTACATGGCCAGGATCAAGGGTTATATGTTTTAAATGTTACCAGTGGGATCATGTAGCATATAGATGTCCACAGAGGCAAGGTGGGGAGCCAGCAAATAGGAAAAATAGTATTCCAATGATAAGTTGCCTGGAGACAACAGGGGTACCAAACTATCACAAGATGTTATATCCTATCTTAGTGGATGGAAAACAAGGCACTGCTGAGAGAGCACAGCCTCTGACATAACCATTGTGAAGCCTGCAGTGGTTAAAGAGGAGCAGTACTTATTTGGGCAGTCCTTTCCAGTCAGAGCTTCAGAAGGGGCCCCATTCCAAATGCCTTTGGCCAGGGTTCACCATGATTGGGAGGGTGGAAAAGGAAGCAAGCAAGTAGGTGTGTTTGAGGATATCTCTGCAGATGTTCTGATAAGGAATGATTGTGATAATGCAGTACCTTTTGTGTATGCAGTTACACACAGTCAGGCTTGGAGACAGGCATGTGAGTCTGGTAGCCCTGGGGAGACACAGACAGGCACCACACTGGAAGGCAGGGCTGGTGGTGTGGCTTTTAAAGGGATTGAGCTACCATGTAGCAGTGATCCTGAAGGTGGGCCACAACTGCTGGTAGGTACTGATGTTCCCTTGGAAAGAGTGACTGCAAGGGCAGAGGTGAGTGGTAGTACCCAGGGTAATAGTGAGGCACAGCTCTCAGAGGATATCATAGTTCCTGTGGAAAGAGAGCTGGGAAGTATCATAAAAGTAGTGCTGAAACAGGCTCAGCTCTCAGACCCTACATTAAGAGGCTTGAGGGAGATAGCTAGGGAGGCACCTGATCCTCAAGGAAAAGGGTAGTCCATATACTGGAACAAATAGTTATTGCTTAGAGAGTGGAGCCCTGAGGGGTTGGCTAGAGGGTGAGATAATACAGCAGTTGGTAGTGCCTTGAGCCTACCGTCTGGCACTTTTAGCCATAGCCCATGACATTCCTTTTGCAGGTCATATGGACATAAAGCATACCAAGAGAGGTATTATGCAAAACTTTTATTAGCCTGGGATTGCAAGGGATGTAACAGAGTACTGCAGTGTCTGTGAGCAGTGCCAAAAATAGACAAGGCAGGAGACAAGGTCAAAGCTCCTTTGATGCCTTTGCCTGTGATTGAGGAGCCATTTTAGAGGGTAGCTATGGATATTGTGGGGCCTCTGAGTACCCCAAGTTCCACATGGAAGAAGTATATCCTAGTGGTAGTAGAGTATGCTACTAGATACCCTGATGCAATGGCTCTGTCCTCCATTGAGGCAGAGAAGATAGCAAATGCTTTGTTACACATTTTCAGCAGGGTAGGTTTCCCAAGAGAAATACTGACTGACAGAAGTGCCCATTTCATCTCAGACTTCCTGACTTGTCTGTGGAAGCACTGTGGGGTGAAGCGCCTAAAGACCACCCTCTACCATCCTCAAACTAATGGTCTTGTGGACAGATTAAACTCTGCACTAAAGACCATGCTACATGCATTTGCAGGCCATTTTAAGAGAGAGTGGGACAAATATTTTCCCCATCTGCTGTTTGCTTGCAGAGAGGTACCCCAGGAATCCACAGGTTTTTCATCCTTTGAGTTGCTGTATGGACATAGAGTGAGGCATCCTTCAGATTTGATCTGTGATGAGTGGAAGGGTGAGTGTGAATCCCACAAGGAGTCTGTTGTGGCATATGTCTTAAACCTGAGGACAAGGCTCAGGGTGCTCATGAGCTTGGTCCAGGAGAACCTGGCAGGGGCCCAAAAGCGGAAAAAGGTTTGGCATGACAGGAATGCTCGAGCCAGAGAGTATATTGTAGGGCAGCAGTGATGGTTCTCATTCCTGTCAGACACAATGCACTGCAGGCAGTTTGGGAGGGACCCTTTAAATTGGTAAGGAAGGTCAGTGATGTTAACTACATGGTAGAACTGCTAGGCAGGAGGCAGGGTCACAACTTGTACCATGTTAACATGATGAAACCTTACCATGATCGGGAGGTCCTGGTGCTGAATATTTGCAGTGGATGGCAGGAGAAGTCTAAGGGGGAATCTGGTGATGGATCTCCTTAGTGAGGCATGGACTGACACCTCTGTGGAAGGGGTAGCAATGTCCCAGTGGCAATCCACAACCCAAGTTCAAGAAATCCAAGCAGTGTTACAGGTGTTTGGGGCATGTTCACTGGGAAACCCGGGTGCACCCACCTGGTGCAGCACCATGTGGATACAGGACTGCAAAGGCCTATCAAGCAGGCCCTTTACAGGGTGTCTGAGTCAGACATACTCTGAGGGAGGAGATACAGGAAATGTTGGAACTGGGTTTAATCAAGGAGTCCAGCAGTACCTGGGCCTCCCCACTGGTGCTGCCACCAAAGAAAGATGACAGCACCAGTTTCTGTGTGGACTCCAGGAAACTAGTCACATAGTGTCAAATACCTACCCCATGCCTAGGACAGATGAAGCCTTAGAGCAGCTGGGTGGGGCAACATGTCTGACCACTATTGATCTGACCAAGGGCTACTGTCAGGTACCCTTGACTCCCACAGCAAGAGAGAGGTCAGCCTTTGTGACTCTTTTTGAATTATATGAGTTCACAAAGCTGCCCTTTGAGATGCAAAATGTCCCAGTGACCTTCCAGAGGCTAGTAGATTGTATCCTAGCAGGAGCAGGATATTATGCCCTTGCTTACCTGTATGATATTGCCATTTACAGCCATTCCTGGCATGATCACCTTCAGCATGTCAAGGATGTCCTGGGCAGACTTCAAAGGGCAGGGTTGACCATTAAGCCCAGTAAATGTCAGATGGGTATGGCAGAGGTCTCCTACCTGGGACATGGAGTGAGGAGATGTAAGATCAGGCCAGAACCTGCCATAGTTGAAGCCATTCAGATGTGGCCTGCCCCTGTTACTAAAAAGCAGGTGAGGGCATTCTGGGAGACAGTGGGGTACTATAGAAAGTTTGTTTCCAGTTATAGTACACTAGCTGCTCCTGTCACAGATCTGTTGAGGAAAAACAGGCAAGACAAAGCACTGCAGATCCCAGCCTGAGAACAGGCATTCCAAAAGCTTAAAGGAGCTTTGGGAGGTCCCTTGTGTTAGTCAGTGCAGATTACAGCAAATAATTTGTTCATAGGTTCATAGGTAGGTGCTAGGCTATTGGCCCAAGGGCCTAAGTAAGCTTAGCCAACAAGGTTCCCTGGCTTACACCACCCAAGAAAGTTAATTTCCTGTGCCCCTGTTGAGCAGAGCCACAGAAGTGATCCCCGGGGTGTATTTCCTGTTTCCCATCCACTCATCAAGATTTTTCTTGAAGAGTGCTTATGAGGAACTTTGCTTGACATAGATGAGTAGCTTGTTCCAGAGTATAGGAAGTCTCTGGGACATGAATCTATCCCTCCAGCATGTCCTGTTTATTGTGATGACAAGGTTTAGGTCCCTAGAATGTGTAGCTCAGAGAGATTGGGATTTCTTTAGGTGTAGCATATCCAACAGCTCTGGGTCTAACGTAGCTTTATATGTTAGGCAGAGTTCTCCTCAGAGTAGGCGATATGCTACAGAGTAAAGCTGGATTTCTTTGACACGGTCGGTGTAGAGCATCTGTTTGAGGCCAGTAATCCTCTTTGTGAGGTACTTCTGTGGCCTTTCCAACTGCTGCAGATGTCTTGTGAGGTACATTCCAAAAGGGGCGTTATACTCTATAATGGGTCTAATGAGGCTGAGTAGAGGAGAACAATGACTTCTTTTTTCCTGCATGAGAACCCTTTTGTGATGAGGTGTGCCACATAGAAGTATTTCCTGACTACTGTGGCGATACGATTATCAAAGGAGAGACTACTGTCCACCTAGGTCCCAAGGTCTCTTATCATACATTCAATGTTAAGTAGACTGCCGTTTATGTGGTAGTTCATGGGTACAGAGTTTTTACCAAAGGGGATTACAATGTACTCTTTGGCATTGAGCTTGAGGCCATGGCCTCTGATACCAGGCATGTGTCTCAGTGATGCCCTTCTGTAGGATGTCCACATCATTTGGGGACTCGACTATGGCTCCTAGTTTGCAGTTATTTGTGAACTTCATTAGCCAGAGGCCTTTTGTGTTTGCCTGTACTTCATAGAAGTAGATACCAAACAGAAGAGGTCCCAGGACTGAACCCTGTGGTACTCCACTTGTCACTGATTTGAAGTCAGATTTGGAGTCTGCAACATTTACAGTGTGGATTCTGTCATTGAGTCAGTTGGCAACCCATCTTGTGACGTAGGGATGTATACCTAGTTTAGTGAGTTTAGCTACAATTCCAGAATGGGGGATGGTGTCAAAAGCCTTGGCGAGGTCAAGATAGGCTGTATGAACCACCTTACCCTTGTCTACGGCTTTGATGACTGCCTCAAAGAAATTGATCAGGTTCAGAAGGCATGATCTGCCTTTCATAAACCCAAACTGGGTGGGGTCCAGAGTCTGGAATTTGTTTATGAGTTCCATGATGATAGGTTCCATGGCCTTGCAGACCAGGCTCATCAGGCTAATAGGGTGATAATTCCCAGGATCAGTGGTGGCTCCCCCTTTGTGGAGTGGGATAACTGTTGCTGTGCACCATTCAGTAGGCACAAAGCCTGACGTGAGGCTATGATTGAACATGGTGCTTAGGTGGGGAGCCAGTTTGTTCTGAAGTTCATGTAAAATGCGGCTGGGATGTTGTCTGGTCCCATGGATGCTGTGTTTTTGGTTTTAAAGAGTGCAACTTTTACCTGCATAGATGTGATTACAGGGACTCTGCATTCTTCCTGTATAGATATGGGCCCTTTAGTGGGTGAGAGGGGGGTAAAGTTAGCATTGAACCTATCTGCCAGGATGTTGGCAATATCAGTTGGTTCTGTAATTGCCATGCTGTTGTGCTGTAACTCAGAGCAGATTTGGGTGTTGCCATTGAGATTCTTGACATAGCTATAGAATACTTTGTGGTTGCCCTTAGAATCAGTGGTGATTTTGTTTTCATAGCTAGCTTTGGAGGATCTTATACGGGATCTTAGCTTCTTACTGAGGCTGAGCAGGGAGCTCCTGCACTCATGGGATGTTACTCTCTTTTGCAACAGTTTCTTTCTTCTGTTGTAGAGTTTGTTAATGGCAGGGGACCACCAGATTGGCTTCCTTTTTTTGGAGGATAGCATCTTGGTTCTGTTTGGGATAGCATGATCAATGCACTCGTGTAAGTGCTTATAGACTGCATTTGTGTTGGATTCAGCAGTCGTAACTGTATTCTCCATCTGCATGGGTGTCATGAAGTTCGCCACTTCTGTCTTAAAAAGCAAGAAGTTGGCTTTGGAGAAATTTTTTACCGTGGTTTCCTTAATGGTGAGTGGGGGCAGGATGCAGATATCTAGGGTGATTAGCTTATGATCGGATCTGACCAACAGGGGGTTGACTTCAGGTGTGGATCACTGGTCACTCATGTTGGTAATGACTAGGTCTAGGATATTGTTGCCCCTGGTGGGGTGGATAATTCAGGGCATTGGAATTTATGAATTTCAGAAAGTGTCGAGCGAAGCAGTTGGTACATGAGTAGTTTTCCCAGTTAATGGTGGGGTAATTGAAATTCCCATTATTAGGGTGTTTGGTTGCACCTTAATATTTTCCAGTATATCAAGAAAAGAGGAGTGGGAATCCTGGGGCATGGTGGGGGATCTGTAGCAAGCTACAATTTGGATTGCAGTTTTGCCCAGAGTTAGTTGCACTTGTATAACCTCGGATGCATTATGCTGCGCAACTAGCCTGGAGGTGTGGATATCCTTAATGAAAATGGACACACCTCTGCCTTTGGTGTTCTGGTCCAGGTTAGATGGCCAAAAAGTGTGGTATGAGTTATGGCCTGGTAATGCAGGGGTGCTCCCTAGAGCCTTGAACCAGGTCTCAGTCACTGCACAGATATCAATGTTCTACATTTTAAGGAGTGCCTCGAGTGAGTGCATTTTGAGATTTAGACTTCTAGCATTGAGTAGCATTACCCTCAGTTTTTGCTTGCCTGTTCCTATTACGGTGGTGAATTTGTCATTTGAACCTTGCCTAAAAATGGCACTATATGGGCGACAAGTGCCTTAGCCAGTATCTGGAATCCCAGGGCGACAGGTGCAGGCCATCTCTGGCAAAGCATCATGGTCTGTCAACCATGTTGACCCAGGCAGACAGATGCTGGATCCTCTTAGAATGACACCAGAAGCTTAGCCAATTTTTGAAGTCAATAATTTTGTCCTTGTACTGCGGTATCATTCTGGGCGATGGCAGGATGCTACTCAGGGCTAGGGTCATACCTGCCTGGGCTACAAGATCGGAGAGCTCTTCCATGTCTCTTTCCATGTAGTCCAGGGAGGTATGTCTCAGGTCGTTCACACCAACATGGACAATGACAAAGTCATATTTCTACTTGTTGTGGAGTGACCTGAGTGCGTGGGTTATGTGGCAGATCCTGGCACCCAACAGGCAGCTGACAGTAACCTTCTGCTTGTTTAGCCTGGTGAGTGGGACATCAGTGTGCCTGACTATAGAGTCACCTATGACTAGTGTGTTGGGTACGTTGGTTTGCCTTATGGGCTGTGGTTTATTGGCAAACTGAGTCTGTGAGCTATGTGTCATTTGGGTTGTATTGGGGGGTGGAGGTTGCATGTGTTTCTGCTTTGGAGGTCTCCGTTGCTTGAGCAGATTATTATTGAGAGCTTCTGCAAATGTTTTTGTGTTTCTATGTGTGGATTTTGGTGGTGTAGGTTTAGTGGGACTATGTGATGAGCATGGTGTGGTGCAAGTGTTTACCTTCTCCTCTTGACTAAGTTCAGTCTTGATTGGAGAGAGCTTTACCTCCAGTTTGGCTAGATAAGTGCATCTCTCACAGGTTGTGGTGTTGGGTGGTAGGAGGAGAGGGTTGTCTGTGTATAAGAGGCAACTGCTACATTGCCTCAAGATGCCCAGATTCATCAGATAGACAGGAGAGAACACTGGGAGCTGACCATTGGACATGCCTGAATAAAAAAATACTTTCCTCTAGACATGTGAGGAAAGTGAGTATAACAGCTGTTTTTCTCTAAACAAGTGAGGAAAGTTAAGTACAAAAACTGTTTTCTTCTAGGTAAAGAGGAAGGTTGAGTTCTGTAGTAAATGTAGCTTTTTTTAGTGCTAACAACAAGTTCTAAACAAGTGCTGAGCACAAATAAGCAATTTCAAATGTTAAAAGTAAGAATCTGTACCTGGATCTTGTGGTAGATAGGCTACCTAGTGCTTACTACTCCCACTGATAAGCTAGAATGCTTCCCTCCAACACAGAAAGGCTTGGGGGGCTCAGAAGCTTACAAACAGTCCTGGATACATCAAATCTGTATCTGGACTAGACTAGTTACAGGAAAGGTGGGAAAAGAGTGCAAACATGGGCTTTTAAACCAGAAAGTTGAAAGAGATGGAAAAACTGCCCAAACGGACAATAAACTGCAATTTCTGAGCCAGAAACCACCCTTGTGGTAGATAAGCTACCTAGTGCTTACCACTCCCACTGATAAGCTAGAAGGCTTCCCTCTAACACAGAAAGGCTTTGGGAGCTCTGAAGTTTACAAACAGTCCTGGATACAGAAAATCTGTATCTGGACTAGACTAGTCACAAGAAAGGCAGGAAATAAGCTTATACATTTTTTTGGAAAGTGGAAAGGGAGAAAGGAAAAACAGAAGATAATTCAAAATTAAGGACCTAAGTGGCTTGCTCTTCACAAATGTTCTCTGTATTAGGTAGAATGAGCTAATGACACTAGACTGGAATAGAGCTGGGATAGAGCTGAACACATGGAACTGGTAGGAGTATCTGAAGTCAAAATATGATATCACTGTACTCAGTTGATTGAGCAAATGAGATAGACCCAGGAGGAGTGTTCAAACACAAATTTACAAAAGGGGTGGGCAGTTCCAAAGCCACCAAGATTAATACCACAACAAGAACAGGGAGGGCATGTGGGAACCTAACTGCAGAGACAGAGAGAGACCACAGTATTTTACGAAACAAACAGAAAAATAAATAACTACAGAGAGAGAGAGACAGACACAATATTCAATGAAACGATTAAATACACAGAAAAATAAAATGCAGTACAATCTTTAACACTGCAAGTTTGTACTTAACTCAGCTAGTAATGCAGTTGATTGTAGGTATGTAGCAGAAGCCAAACAACTCAGATATTGAGCAGTAATAAATTAAAAGATATGTGACTAACACTTATAAATACAGACAAACCCTCTAGGCTAAGAGTTTAACACTGAATATCAATGAAGTGAAACACAGTAGCCCCCACTAACTGCAGAGACAGATTGAGACCACAGTATTCTATGAAACAATTAAATAGAAAAATAAATAACTACAGAGAGACACAGACACAATATTCAATGAAACAATTAAATACACAGATAAATAAAATGCAGTACAATCTTTAACACTGCAAGTTTATACTTAACTCCGCTAGTAATGCAGTTGATTGTAGGTATGTAGCAGAAGCCAAACATCTCAGATATTGAGCAGTAATAAATTCAAAGATATGTGACTAACACTTATAAATACAGAGAAACCCTCTAGGCTAAGAGTTTAACAATGAATATCAATGAAGTGAAACAATAGCCCCCACTAACTGCAGAGACAGAGACCACCGTATTCTATAAAACAATTAAACAGAAAAATAAATAACTACAGAGTGACACAGACACAGAACAATGCTTAAAACCATGGGGTAGGGCTGTACTCAGCCAGGTTTCCTCAGAAAGAGAAGAGCACCCAGTGATATATCTCAGCTGTAGACTCCAACCTAATGAGGAATGTTATGCAGCAGTAGAGAAAGAATGTTTAGCCATAGTATGGGAACTGCAGAAACTTCAACCATATCTGTATGGAAGGAAATTCACAATAGTTACAGAATACAATCCCTTAACATGGCTACATTGAGTACGACAGAAAAATGCCAAGTTACTAAGGTGAAGACACAGAACACAGTCCCTTAACATGCCTACACTGACCAGTCCAGCATAATGCCAAGTTATTAAGGTGGAGCCTAAGTCGCAGGCATATGATATGACAGTGCAGCACCATAGTGGGGTTAGCAATACCAATGCAGATAGGCTGTCAAGACAGGATATCGGATAATGTACTCCTAGATAGGCTCAGTCCACTCAAGTAACGTTTCTCAAGGGGCATTTGAAAAACTAGTTTGAGTCTTCAAAAGGGGGAGAGATGTGATGATAGGAGGTACTGCCAGCCATGCCAGGAGAAGTGATGCAGTGGATGTGTAGGATACCTATTGCATTACGTTGTCAAATGTTTACAAGTTCAAACACCATATGTTCGAACTTGTAAAAGTTCAAAAACGTAAAAAAAATAAAAAAGATTAAAAACTTACCTGACGGTTGTAAGCAGGGGGGCAAGCCCCCCTTGCACCACCCACACACCCCCGCTCTTTAAATATACCAACTCCGAGATCGCACTACAATGCAGTACAGTGTGGAAAGGGAAGATTTCCCTTTACTGCACTGTAGTGCGATCTTGGAGTTGGTATAATTAAAGAGCGGGGGGGTGTGGTGGCACAGGGTGGCTGGCTCCCTTGCTTACAACTGTCAGGTAAGTGTTTTCTGTTTTTTATTTATTTTTTTTACATTGTCGAACTTTTGCAAGTTCAAACATAGGGGTTTGACCATATGGTGCTTGAACTTGTAAAAGTTCGACAATGTAATATGAACCTGATGTGTAGCATATGCCAGCACAGCTAGCTGGAATTTTGTAAATAATTTTATGTCATTTGTATATCACACTGATTTGTACAGATGCTTGTGCTGAAAATGTATTTGTGAGGTTGGTTTGTGTTAAAATGCATCAACAGTGCACCCTTCTGAAAGGAAAAGAAATGTAAATTCATTACTGTAACTGAATTAAATGTATATGTTTTGAAAGCATATTTTATTTATTTCATTTATTTATCATTTGTTGACCGGGAAAGTCCGACTAGGTTCCACAGAGCCTTTTTTCAGTGGAGGCCCGGGGAGAAATGCTCCAGATGCATGTCTTTGGAATGTGGGAGGAAACCGGAGTACCCGGAGGAAACCCACGCGAACACAAGGAGAACATGCAAACTCCACACAGAAGGCACCCCAGCCGAGAATTGAACCAGAGAACCTCTTGCTGTGAGGTGACAACGTTAACCATTGCACCACTGCGCCGCCCATATACCTGAAGGGAAGGGGTTAATCCACCTGACTCTGAAAAATATTCTTGAAATTAAATTATATTATGGGTTAAGCCATAAAGATCTTATCTCACAGTTTTGAATGAAGCCAGAGATGCAATGTCTGTAAGAAGTATGGTTTATTAGCCCCTGTAGAAAGAAGGGAAGTGTTTTATGGTTTTATGACTTCCAGCAGTTGCACCACATCTGAGCAATGTTCTTGTGTGTGTATTATTGACATGTAGGTGCTAAAATCCTGGCAGCTTCTGGTATTGATGACTGCATGGGAAATAGAGTCAGATGACCGGATGTGTGTGATGTAATTCTATAAGATAGAAATAATGTTTAATATTAGAGGAGACTGAAGTCTCAGGAGCAGTCTGTTCTTGGATATGACAACAAGGACCACTTACCCACTTCATCTTGCCTTGCACTAGTAAGTGACCAGAGAGACTAATTCTCTAAATCAGTTAGAAAAATATACTGAGAATAGTAAGTATTGTTTTTCTGTAAATGTGTGCATCTTTCCAGCTGTGTTATTTTCAATATTTACTGTGGCTGAAACTCTGGTGTTTACTGTTAATGGATATTTAGTGTTTTCATGCTATTTTATTATTTATTATTAAATATATTTAAACTTTTTATTGTGACTGTTCCTTTTTAGAAAATATTTAAGCTTTGAGAGAATTTGCATATATTTATTTATTTGTAATAACTCTGGCCACTCCTGAAAGCCTGGCTGTTTGGTCAACATTACCATTTCTGTTAATATTAACTTCACTCAGTATTATTGGATACCCTTTTAAGAGCCTTATAGTAACCGACTGGTGGCAGTGAAACTACCTTATAGTCTGGACAGAAGGTGGCATAGCTAGTAAATCTGTGGCAGCCTTTCCCAGGTGTATGTGTGTGAAAATTAATTCTCATGAGTGTGTGTATCAGCTACTCGGGACAGGGGCATGAAGCACTGGTTTCATAGAGAAAGTGGTGGTGGACTTGGCTTGGGTACTCAGCATCTACTGTTTGTATACAGAGAGGTCCCCCAGGAATACACAGGTTTTTCACCCTTTGAGTTGCTGTATGGCCATGGAGTGAGGGGGCCTTTAGAGTTGATTTATGATGAGTGTGGGTGGTGAGTGTGAATCCCACAAGGAGTCTGTTGTGGCATATGTCCTAAAACTCAGAACAAGGCTTAGGGAGCTCATGGGCTTGGACCAGGCGAACCTGGCAGAAGCCCAAAAGAAGAAAAAGGTCTGGTATGACTGGAATGCTCGAGCCTAAGAGTATGCTGTGGAGGCAGCAGGTTATAGTGCTCATTCCTGTCAGACACAATAAGCTGCAGGCAGCTTGGAAGGGACCCTTCAAAGTGGTAAGGAGGGTCAGTAATTTTAACTGCATGGTAAACCTGCTAGTCAGGAGGCAGGGGCACAGATTGTACTATGTTAACATAATGAAGCCTCAGCATGTCAGGGAGGTCCTGGGCAAACTACAAATGGCAGGATTGCCATTAAGCCCGGTAAGTGTCAGGTGGGTATGGTAGATGTCTGCTATCTAGGACATAGAGTAGGGAATGTTAAGAGTAGGCTAGAACCTGCCAAAGTGGAAGCTATTTAGGCATGGTCTGCCTCTATTACCAAAATGCAGGTGAGGACATTCTTGGGGACAATGGGGTATTATAAAAAGTTTGTTCCCAGTTATAGTACAATAGCTGTTCCCCTCACAAGCATGACAAGGAAAAACAGGCCAGATAAGGTAATGTGGACCAGAGCTTGCAAGCAGACAATCCAAAAATTTAAAGGAGCTTTGGGAGGACCCCTGTGTTAGCCAGCCCAGATTACAGCAATGCCAATGCAGATGGACTCTTAAAACAAGGTATAGGTTAATATGTTCCCAGACAGGCCCATTTCTCTCAAGCAATGTTTTTCCAGGGTCACTTGAAAAACTAGCTTGAGTCTTCAAAGGGGGGGAGAGATGAGAAAATGTGAGGTATTGCCATCCATGCCAGGGAGATTATGGCAGTGCATGTGTAACATATGCTAGCATAGTTAGCTGGAGTTTTGTAAATAATTTTGTGTCATTTGACTATCACATTGACTTGCACAGATTTTTTTTAAATGTATCAATAGTGTTATTATAACTGATTAAATATTTATGATTAAACAAAGAATTCTGGAAGAGAAGAGTAGAAATGTTGAAATTGTTCTATAATTTTCAAATACTGCAACAGATCTTAGCAAAGTTCTGAATGTGTAAAGTACCAGAGTCAGGTAATCAAATGTGATGTCATTCTATAACTAGCACTGAGAGGATGAACTCTCACTGCAGCTTGTTTTGTTTTGTTTTCTTTGGAACCTGATATAAAAATCTGTGACAGTCAGTTGAATCAGTTAGTTGAGTTCAGTTTAGTTCGTTTGAATCTCATCACTTTGCCTTGCCTTAGGGAAATAAGCATCTCAGCATCCTATCTTTCTTTGCTGTATTAATTAAGTTAGCTAGGAAAGAGTTATTCTTTAGACAGTCAGGAAATACATGAGATTAGTTTAGTAGTGTTTTTCTGCATTTGTTTGAACCTGTCCAGTTGTGTTATTTTTATTTCTTCTGTGATTGAAACACTGATGTTTATTGTACTTTGATATTTAGTAGTCTCATTTTTTTCTATTTTCTTATTTATTATTAAATAGTTTTATACCAAACATTGTGGCTGGTCTTTTAGAGAAGATTTTTAACATCTTGAGAGTACCTTTGCTTATTTTAGTGATGCCTTGGCCACGCCGAAAAGCCTGGCTGCTTTGTTTACACTCTACCATTTATGTTAGTATTGATTTTACTCAGTATAATTTGATACCCTTGTAAGAGTGTGGTAGTGGTTGACTGGTGGCAGCAAGGTTGCCATATAGTCTGGGCAGAAGGGGTACAGCTAGTAAATCTGTATCAGCCTTTCCCAGGTGTGTGTGTGTGTGAGAGAAAATCAAATACCCAGGTGTGGGTGTGTCAGCTACTTGGAACTGGGACACAGTGCTCCAAAGTGAGTCTTGTTTGGGATCTGGAGAGACAGAGAGTCCACTCCCAGTGGAGCATGCTCCCTGTGTGCTCTTAGGGGAAATTGTGTTTGATGCAGAGAGCTGCATTTGAACATACTGTGTAAATTCATTCCTGTTTTTAGTGACTATCTTTCACCAGTGTCAGGGTGAGAACCAAGGCTCCTTGATTACTGGCCCCGAGTAAAGAGAGGCAGTCACAGATCATCTTTTGATAAGTATGAAAATGGGAATGCTATAGCTTCTGCTGCTATTTTGATGTACTCTTCTGGTAATTTGTCAGCTGCCAAAGTGGTTGGTTTAATTTTTAGCAGGTATTTTTTATTGTTGAGGTGAGTACTTTATTGCTGTTGGGGGTGTAGAATAGTGAGGGGTGAGGTGGAGTTTTGTTTAGTTAGTGATAAGATAGAATTTAAAAAGTGGTTGTTGAATTGAGTTGCTGTATTACCTGTGTAGTTAGAGGTTGTGGTGGGTTGGGGAGTAGAGGGTTATACAGGGTTGAGCAGCAACTTTAAGAACTGCCAGAACAGTTTTGGGTTATTTTGGTGGGTATTTTGAAGGTTTGAAAAATACTCTTTCTTGTCATTGAGTATTTGTTCTTTTTTTGTAAGATTTCTACAATATCAATAATCCTGGAGGGTAAATTGAGTTTTATTTTTTTGTATATGTTTTCCAGGCTTGGTCTCTATTTCATTGCAGTTGCTTAGTAGTTTTTGTTAGACATGGTGTTGGAATGGATTTGTCTGTTTTGTTTCTGAGTGGAGCCTGCTTATTTGGGATGGTTAGGAAAATATGATTAAAATGAGTAATGGCTTCATCTAGTGGTAATGTTTTCAGGCAGTTCCAGTTATATTGCTTTAGAGCTGTTAGAAAGCACTTAGGGCTGAAATTCTGCAGATCGTGGACTTGTCTGTATGTTACTTGCTTCAGAAAGTTTAGCCACTGTCAGCAGAGCCAGATCCAGCACTAGGCAACATAGGCAGTTGCCTAGAGCCCCGTAGTTACAGGGGCCCACTCTGGCCAGGAGGCTTCAACATAAAAAAAAATTTCTTAATACTGCAGTGGTGGTGTCTTCTTTAAGGAAGGCCATGTGTGCATCACACACGCATGCCAACAGGGATGTAAACCCATTCCACAGTCACGTGCAGAATTTAAACTAGCCGTTCCATTTATAGAGAAGGTAAGTGCATATGTGCGTGTGTGTGTTTATATCATTTCAACTAGTAGTTTAGATGTTTCTGCATGAGACAGAAAGTGTGTGTGTGTATGTATGTGTGTGTATGTAATTTAAAATAGCCATTCAGTTTCTATGAGAGATAATGTATGTGTATTGCTGTATGAGAGAGAGATTGTTGTGTGAGAGCAGAGAGAAGGTAGGTCTGTGTGAGTGTGTGTGTGTGTGTGTGTGTGTGTGTGTGTGTGTGTGTGTGTGTGTGTGTGTGTGTGTGTGTGTGTGTGTGTGTGTGTGTGTGTGTGTGTGTGTGTGTGAGAGCAGAGAGAAGGTGTGTGTGTGTGTGTGTGTGTGTGTGTGTGTGTGTGCAGAGAAAAGGCTGATATGTGAGAGAGACAGCAGAGAGAAGGTAGGTGTGTAAGTGCGTGAGAGCAGAGAGAAGGTAGGTGTGTGTGTGTGTGTGTGTGTGTGTGTGTGTGTGTGTGTGTGTGTGTGTGTGTGTGTGTGTGTGTGTGTGTGTGTGTGTGTGTTTTGCTGTATGAGAGCAGAGAGAAGGTAGGTGTGTGTGTGTGTGTGTGTGTGTGTGTGTGTGTGTGTGTGTGTGTGTGTGTGTGTGTGTGTGTGTCTGTGTGTGCGTGTGTGTGTGTGTGTTCAACATACCTCTGAAGTGTCCAGAATTAGCCTCATAGGTTTGGTCTGTTTCTCGTAAAATGTGTGGTTTTCTGGCAAATCGCAGAGGATTGAAGTCATTAAATAGGTTCATAGGTTGGTACTAGGCTATTGGCCCTAAGGCCTATAGAAGCCTAGCCATAACAATTTCCTGGCTATTTCTTCCCACAATATTTACTTCCCTGGACCCCTGTCTAGCAGGGTGACTGGTGTGATCCCCAGGGTGAATTTCCTATCTCCCATCCAATCATCAACGTTCCTTTTGAAGAGGGCCAAAGAGGCACTCTGCTTGACATGTATGGGCAGTCTATTCCAGAGTCTGAGGAGTCTCTGGGTCAGGAACCTATCCCTCCAGCATGTGTTGTTCATTGTGATGACAAGGTTTAGATCCCTGGAGCATGTGGCTCTCAGGGATTGGGATTTCTTTAAGTGTAGCATACCTAACAGCTCTGTGTTTGACATGGCCTTGTATGTTAAGCAGAGATCGCCTCTGAGTAGACAATATATGACAGAGTATAGCTGGAGATTTTTTAGACGGTCTGCGTACGGCATCTGCTTTAGGCCTGTGATTCTTTTAGTGAGGTATTTCTGCAGCTTTCCAGTTGTTGCAGATGTCTTGAGAGGTACGTACCAATTGGGGCATTGTATTCTATAATGAGTCTAATGAGGAATGAGTACAATGGAACAATTACCTCCTTTTTTCTGGATGAAAAGCCCTTAGTGATGAGGTGTGCCACATAGAAGGATTTCCTGACTGTTGTGGCAATGTGGTTATCAAAGGACAAATCTATACCTATTTTTTGGGGCCATTGTATACCCACTATTTTAGGATATGTCCAGATTTCTTGCATTAAGAGGTTGAGAGGTATGCATACCTCTTGCAGAATGTTTTGCCTCATATTTTTGGCCTATTCCTCATAAAATGTGTGGCTTTCTGGCAAATCACTGAGGCTTGACATAACTAAATAATGACATACATTTGAGTTTCAGATTTCATTTCCTTCAGAAATTGAATGTGAAGACAAGAGGTTGAAATGTATGGTGATATGGTATGCCCTAGCTGGGGGGGGGGGTAGCAGGTTAGTCTATTAACTTGATTAGGCTTGACCCTATATCTCGGTTACAGGAGGCAAGAGCCTAAATCCTCTACACCAACTACAAGACTGCTGAAGGAATTGTGAGCTTCAGTAGAGACAAGAGCCTGAATCCTCTACACCAACTATCAGATTGCTGACGGAATTGAGAGTTTGAATTTCAGTACATTTTCAGATAATATTCAGTTTTAGTGCATTTTTATGGAAATGTGAATTTCAAGTGAAGAGAGGTTTATTATTCCTCATGTTAAGTCTGTTTTCAATGTGCAACTTACAGTTTGGTTTAGCAAATGGCTGTCATTGTTTGTGCTGTAGAATTTGAAAGCAGTGTTAGTAGCATAATTGCCTTTGGTGCAGAAGACTGTGGATTGTACTCCCACACCATGGAGTGCTGATACTACAGTGCCCTTTTGATTGCAGATTATTTGGTGCATTTTAAGGGGGAATATGCGTTCTGCACTCCTGAGTGTGTCCTCCTTTGTATGAGATGCCTAGTAACTATGAACTTGTTGTTGGTTTGTCAGCCATTCCCTGTTGCAATACTACCAGTTTATAATTTTTTTAATGTAACAGGCAATTAATCCTTCACGTACAGCAGGTACTGAATTTGTAGATAAAACACTGAAATGTAAAGTTGTTTGCCAGTATCTGCCTCTTCATTACTTACAGATCTCTTTAATGTAGAATTATTCAGATGACTTTTACTTCTGCAAAGATTACGCTTATTGACTGATACTGGTTTATTGTAATGACAGAAGTATGAGTGGCCTTTTATGGTTAAAATCGTCTAAAATGGGAAGTTTTGTCATTATTGGATCATACATTTTGTTTACTTGCTTACTGGAAAAATGTTAAAAAGTACACATTTAAAGCACACTGTAACAAGTGGGACTATATTATACAAGGAATATAATTTATACAATCAGGAAGGTGAATCAAAGAACACATACATGTATGCATGGCCCTAAAAATGTGTGCAATGAGCCTGAAGTTTGAAAACAGCCCAAAGGTAAACTTAATTCTCCACTGGCCAGATGCATGTTATTTGAATGTGGGTTTTAAGGCAGTTTCAATGAATGTGAGTTTCAATGGCAGACAGGTTAGCCTGTTTTCATTCTGAGACTGTATTGTCTGTTTAGCAAATGGCTATCAGTGTTTGTGCTATTTTATTTCAATATCTATAATCATTGTAGAACATACCTCTCAAACTCTTAGCAGAAGAAATCTGGACAAAGGACCAGAAATAGAGACATATTTTACATATTGCTCTTATAAATTTAGAAAGTTGCTAGAATAACAAGATTTGTGTTCACGTGCATTTTTTGAAGGATAGAAGTGTGAAACTCCAAAGTATGTCATTATTTAGTGATTTCAATCATCAGAGATTGCTAGAAAAGCAGAAATTTTATGAAGAACAGACCAAAAAAATATGAGGCAAAAATCTGGACATTCTGCAAAAATCTGGACCGTTGACAGGTATGTTACAGAAGTAAATAAGAAAACAGTATGCACACTGATAGGTTTGAACAGAGTTTAAGGTAACTGGGAAGAAATAGCCAAGTAATGGTACAGTGGAATGGCTGTGGAGGGGGCTGCTGTGGGGAGGGGGATAGACGGTTGCTGCAGGAGGGGCTACTCTGGGGGGCCCTAATCTATTACCCTGCCTAGGGCCCCATTTGACCATGAATAGGCTTTTGACTGTCAGATAGCTTAGGTGAGTAGATCAGTAATACTGCTTGGTAAGGTTCTGTTGGCATTGATGTTGTGGGGCTTATTTGAAACAATCCAACTAAGTCTGATTTCTTTGCTAGATGTTTTGTGGGTCCTGGTAATGACGTTTAATGGTTATAAGAATCCAAATAACTTTAATGTCGAGTGAGGTATTTGTTAATTGTTATTTGTTTCCAGTCAATGTTTACATCACCTAAGATTATGGTTTCTTTTTTATATTGTGATACAACCACTGAAGAACTTCTTCAATTGTGGCTAGATTGTTTCCAGGGGAAATGTATAGTCCTACTAGGCAGAATGATTTAATGTTACTGAGTTTGAGCTGGGTAATGAGAATTTCAGGGTTTTAAAATTTTAAGGATGTTGGATTAATTCTAGTTTTTTTTTTTAATTATTGCTATTCCATGTCCTCTTTTTGTTAGTCTGCCTGGCCTGATGATATTATATTTGGGGGGGGGGGTATTTTGTCACTAGTTATTTCTGGCTCTTCCAGGTTTCAGTAAGTTTCACATTTAATAATTATGTTGAGATTATGGTGTGAGCGGGTTGTGTGGAGATCATGGGTCTTTTTGCATATTCTTTGAAAATTTATGTTTAAGAAAAGTAGATTGTGAACTGAGTTGTGGTTTGGGAGAGGAGTTGTGTTGTTTTTGAAGGGATATAATTGGTTCTGACTGTATGTTGGTGCTTGGTCCAGGATTGGGGTGAATGTCCCCAGTTTGGACCAGCTTAGTTATGGTATGCAGATGTGTAGAAATATCTAACCTTTTTATGTGCATGTAGGTAGGTGGAGAATAATAAGTTACTTTGCTTTAAGTACATAAAGGTGCATGTATTTAGTAGTCATACCTCTCAGCTGTCCAGATTTTTGCCTTTTATTCATAGACCGTCATCCTAAAATGTGTGGTTCTGTGGCATATCAGTGAGGATTAAAGTCACTAAATAATGACTTACATTTCAGTTTCAAACTTCAAATCCCTCGGAAAATACACACTATCTCAAATCCTGTTATACTATCAATTTAAGTATTTAAGTATATAGGAGCAATTTTTAAAAGCTGTCCCTATCTTTGGACTCCACCCCCCATTATTTTAGGATTTGTCCATATTTCTAATGGTAAGAAGTTGAGAGGTATGTTAGTAGTGAGTATGGTTATACTTTGGAAGATATGCTTGAGAAATGTTGGGTGTTGTGTTTGTGGATTTGTGGGAGTGAAACTGGATTGATGTAAGTGAGATTGTAAGATTGTGATATGTGTGACAAGGGTGAGTAGTGTTTTGGTGATTGCAAAATAAAGTTTTGCACTTGAAAGGAATGTAAGATATGTCATGCACTTTCTGATAGCGTGAGTAGTGTTGTAGTGTAGGACCACTAGGTTATTGTGAGGTGTATGTTTAGGGTTGTTAAGATGTATTATGAAAGGATGCAAGAGTATTAGAAAGGGTAGAAGTCTTAGTAGAGATGGAAGTTGGGGAAGGCATTGTTAGATGTTGGTCCTGGTTAATTGTGAGAGATGGGCATGGGTTAAGAAGTATAAATGTAGGTGTAGTGGGGGTGGGTGGAAATTTGGGGTAAGATAAATGAGCATAGTGGAGCCCAAGTGGAGCAAGGGTGAAATGGAGTGTGGTGCACTCACAGAGTATTATATTCTCAAGAGAAACAATATGTGGAGCTGCATTTAGAAGAAATGTAAGCTTGTTAAGGTAATATTACAGAGATTAATCTACCACAAACAAAATGTATTTTGGCCAATATTTCAGAATATAAAGAAAATAGCAGCAGACCGTAGTATGTCAGGGAGGGAGACTGTCTTACTCAGCTTGATTTAAGTTAGGAGACTGACTTCTTCTCAAGATTTTTAGGGACTGTAGCACAGGTGTATTTTTGTTTTTGTTTTTTTTTTGGGAGGGAGGGTTTTTTGTTTTGTTTTGTTTTTTTTTTTTAGACTTTCCACGAATTGTAAAATGCTGTCAGAATTGTGGTGCTTAAGCGATACGTTTTCCTAATGTTTATTTGAAGGATATGCTATTATTAGCTAAGTAACTATTTGTGGAAGAAAAACTGTATTAATTTAGTTTTAATGGAAGAGGATGGAACCCTCTAGTAGAGTACATACTAGCTCGATACATTAAATAGAGAGGACATTAGTAGCGTATGAGTATGAATTGAGCATTATTCATACCTTAAATATTCTTTTCCGCTGGAGGGTTTTTTGGTTGTAGATGACTCCTGAGTATATTGTCAAAATTTTTAGGAAGATGAATGGTGATGCGTTATAGTTTTACTGTCTACGGTGAAAGAGAAGAAAATAGGTAGTGTAAGACATAGTTAACAGAGGAAGGTATAAAAATTAAACTTAAAACTGTGCTTAATATTGACCTCTAAATACTAAACAGACTAAACAGAGAACACATATGAGGAATAGGCATCTTACACTTCTTTTTGTTCAACCACAGTAATGTTCATCATTATCATTTTTATAGATACAGAAGAAACTTTGCTTGCATGATGTGGTTTCAGAGTGCAGCAGTAGCTTCTTTTGTTTAAAATGCTCTGCTTAAAGTTTTTTGAAATTCATATTTGTCATTTGCTGCATCACATTCTGTGCAATAACTAGAGTCCTATACCTACACTTTAAAGATAACATTGGTGCTGCTTGACTGAACATATCAGGTACCAGCTTTTTGATCAGTTTCATAAAAAAGAAAAAAGAAGGGTTGAGATGCCTGCAGCTATTGCACTTTATACCTTTGGTATGCATAGCAGACAAAGCATTAGTAAACTGCAAACACACTCTGCACAATAAATGCGATACAATAGAACCGCTACAACTTTCTCACTTTCCCTGAGCTCCTATTATAAGTGTGCAGCACTTCATCTATGGCCACTAAGCTGCTGTCCTCTAATACATCAATAATTTCCTCACAATCAGACACACCAAACTCGGTCATGGCCCTAGTGATGGTAGCAAGAAGCAGGCTGATGACATGGCCAGAAAAACTGTAAATATTTTTGATTTAAAGGGGCCACTCAGTATTTCATGGTACCCTTTTATTTAACTAAAAAATTAGTATTTTCTGGCAAATACCAGACAGTTAAGAGGCATGCCTAGGAGTGGACAGACCATGCAAGCAGCATCCACTTACCTTAGAAGAATTAGTAATGAATAAAATGTCAAGATGTTTGAGAAGTAGAGATACAGTAGAAAAAGAAGGAGATATGTTCTGAATAGAGAGGGCACAGTTTTCTGTACACAAAATGCCCTTCCTGAGGATGTTGTAGAATCAGAAATCGCCAAGGCATTTACGAATGTATGGAAAAGACATACCTCATTTCCAATAAGATGTAGGAAGAGGTAAAATATCACTTAATAAGAAACTGCTACTGGTTGGAAAAACCATCCATATGTACCACAAAAGCCCACATTTCTGCACTGCAAAAATCTAAAAACCCAGGAATAAAGGAAGAATCTGATCAGTATAGCATCCATCTGGCTCACTTCTAAATGTACTGATATGCTGAAATCATTATAGTTTTCTCTAGTAAAATTCTGAATCCGTTTCAAGCTCCCATGTAAAACTTTGCTCCTTTGATTATTAGCTAGCTGTTTTCATCATGCACTGTACATAGGTAACTGTTTATTGCTATACTGAGTCCTGAAGTATGGAAGCTGAATGATTGATAATCCAGGCATATATACTAAATCAAAGATTTCCATTTCTCAAAATATTCCTTCCTCTTTGTGGTATGACAATCTTGGAGTTTTATAACCTCCAAGGGTGTGGAAGGCTTGCAAAAAACAAGTTTGACAGAGAAGAGTAATGTTTGATGCTCACCCTTCTCCAGTATTTTTATTCTTTCCCCCATATTTTTTGACTTGGCAATGCAAGTCATGATATTTCAATAAGGAGCCTATGCAAAAGAAAAATACTTCCACCTTTTATAATGACTAGTAATGTGTGTTACCTTTAACTGTTGTACACCTACAGTTTTGATATAAAACTTTCATTACACAATTTTATCTGATTTAAATTCAAATACCACACACTCTATAAATTTCTTTGAAATATCACTATACATTTACAGAAATATTTTAAAACTGAATGAAACCGTTTCTTATATTTCTATTTCATTTTAGTATATAACAGTTGTTCAATTGTGTAAGGCTAGTAACATATTTGTGATGGTACAGGTTAGCCTTACCTTTGAGGTTCGTATGAAGTGGCCCCACACCTTGCCTGCTACACTGTAGCTGAAGTATAACAGTTTCATTACAGCCTGTTGTTTGTTGCTTGATTATACGAAGGGAATAAAATATCTTTAGAAATACTACATTATGTACATGAGAAAAGGGAGTTGGTTCTTAAAGTACTAGAACTGCAGTTCTGACCCTCTGAACAGCAAGACCAACTGTAAGAAACAGAGATTATAGTTATTAAGTCTGACATCATGTAGCCTAAGGGTATTCCCCTTAATCTGACATACTGTAGTTGCTGAATTGTATATATAACTAGCGGGAGTGTGGGGGTGCAGCTCCCATATCAGGGTGGAAAGGAGAAGAAGCCCCTCTGTGCAAAAGCTTTAATGGCAGCATAGTGAGTTTTAAAATTTTCCATTTTCTTTTTTGCTCACACATAACTGTTCATACTTGCAAAACTCTACATTTGTCACATTTAACAATAGAGGAATGGCTAAATGGGCTAACCATTAACAGGGTTCTGTGCAAATATGTTGTGATTTTTCTCACTTTAGTTTATCTAATCCAAGAGATAGAAAACTTCGAAAAAACCTCCTTTAAGTAGCAGCCTTTCCAAATAAGATGTGAAAAAGTATGATCAATTAGAAACCTGTAAAAGCTCAAACAAGCTTTTCTTACAGATGTCAACACCACCAAACACTCTTCAGTTATATAATGGACTCAAAATTGCGGTATCTCTAGGTAAATTATAAAGATTCTTATCAGCAGTGCAATGTTCAGGGAAGAAATAATGCAGTTTTCACACCATAATCAATGTAATGTTCCACGTAAAAAGGTCCTAATCTAAGTGGCGCCAGGGGCACTTGAGAGAAAAGCAAAAATACAGTAAAACAAATATTTAAAAAGAGAGTACAGACGGGTCCTCTGAAATGTCATTTTTAAGATATGCCAAGATGAACTTGTTTAGATCTCTGAGAAAAGCGTCATGAGAAACATTTAAGCAATGTGTAAAGTCCATGGAGATTTAAATGACATAATGCCATGCTGTTTTATTTTTCATATAACTCAGCGTGCATGGTCTTCATGTAAAGAATATTCATAGCTAGTTTCTAAATTAATTATTGAAACAAATCAGACCAAATTGTTTGGTGAGGAAAGGAATGTAAACTTTTTTCTAACGGTATTCATATTGAGTAATTGAGTTTATCTAAATCAAATGTGGTAAATGAGGTCAATAACTATCAATTATGTAACTAAATGACATAATACACACACACAATGTGGTCAATCAGCATAGCAATCCTGCAGCTGTTAGCTGTAGAATACACAAGACTAAAGGAAGCATCAGTGGAATGCACATCAAATGGTAAACATCATAGATACAGACTCCTCATAAAACAATTTTGTTTGTTCATCATGCTTTCATTTTACCTGTCTGAAGCAGCCCTGAAGTGCTGTCACTAATCTCAAAGTCTTTCTGTATGTTATGTAGTACTCCTGTAATAAAAATGCAATAAAGAACTTGTTTAATTTTTATCTCACTGACACATCAAATCAAATGCAAAGCTCGGCAAAAAAATACAAATAGTGAATAAATAAAGCAATATACCAAGAAATGAAATCGTAAACTAAATAAATGAAGGATAGTGTGGACTGAACTATTCCATACCGATCCCTGTTGGAACTGTACAGAAGTCCACTACCTATTATAAGTGTGCTACTGGCTGTGCTGGGTCAGCTCTTGTGCAGTATAACTCTGTTAAATTTGCCATTAGAATGTAACCACACAATTCATGAAGCAAGCAGCTTAATTTATTAATATGCCACCAAAAGCAGCACAGATGGTGCATGTGTTACATCCACAGCTCATGTAAATTGCTCATTGCAGTACATAGGATAGAAATAAGTGACAGATGGCATTATGCACTGACATATGCCTTGCAGTGCTAGTATAAATGCAACAAATTCTGTTCCTGATCACCAGTATGAACCCCACACTTTCAGGTGCTCTCCTTTGTTTCAGGTCCAGCTAAGGAACTGTACAGAATAAGTTTATGATACACAGCTGGTCCTTTTGCCGCCCTTTCTGGAAGTTTAAGAACACCACTAGGAGTGCATCTAGTGTAGCTGAGTATACCACTACCACTGGGCTGTACCTTCCTGAAGTGGTACAGGCCAGTGCAAGCTTAATACAGTATTGTCCAGTTTGGATTTATATATTTCATGACCTGCAAATAGCCATGCTATGACTTAAATGAGGTGTAACCACCACCACCCCAACCCATCTAAATAGTCCTCCTTGAACCCTACAAAATTCAGTGGCATCTCTTGTTTATGAACTAAGTCAAGACAATGGAAATTGCCTGGGAAGAACACCAAAGCAATGTTCATGAATTAAGTCCCTCAGACTTCTATGTGTGCACTATGCTTGATTTATTTCTTTGCTTGCTGTCCTTGTAAGCACCTTGAACATACCAATGCAATATTTAGTATATACTGGGAAGGAGGTTACTTAGTCAAATGATTAAACATCATTTCCTCAAATTAAAAAAGGCAGCGCATATAAAATAGTTAAGATGCAGAATGTTGCAGTATTGCAGCTTATTATCTTATAATCAGAAATGCAGTTTTCAGCAGAGCAAATACGAGTAAGCATTTGCTAATGCAAAATGTTATCTTAAAAAGCTCTAGTAGTGTTGCATCAGGGTACAGTGGAGAGGAAAATTAAGAGAGATGATTTGCAGAATAGCAGTACTCATAGTGGATTTACAGTCATGAAAAAGAAACTGAAATATTCATCCCATCTGCATTTGGCAAGTACTTCCTAGTTACATGCAAACATCATTTGGGAAATTATTTAATGAGGAAGTAGTAAATAGCAGTGTTCGTAGTAAAACCACAAAACTGAGTTAAATCACACAGCTATTATATAAAAAGCTGACAAAATAACAGTGTCAGCTTTGGGCAACAGCAAGTATTTTTGCATGGAGTGAACCCCTTCTCTATGCACCCCTATAACCCTTCATCCCTAAATATACTAACTCTGAGACTGTGCAACCTTTTTGGATAAGGAATGACTTCCTTTACCCCCACACTTGAGCTGTCTTTGCTCAGAATCCTGCTTCATATTAAACAGAATCAAGACGTGAATAAGCTTGAAAAAGCAAATCCCTTTTCATCTGAATTCACATGGTGGAAACATATATATTCCTGTTAGCAACATGACCTTGATTATTTGATAAGCATTCGTCTGTAATACCCCACAGTGAGAAGTTAACATTGACTTTACTTTTGTATGAAACTAAATCTTAGCATACCAGTAAGAAAGTTCAAATGCAAGCTGTGCCCATGACAGATATTTTAAAAGATTATCAAAGTGCAGTGACTATAAGCTTTGGAGGTTTCATTAAATTATGCAGCACTTCTTTAAAAATGTGACAGTAATCTGATATCATTCATGACTGAAGTTATGAGAATGAGAACTGCATGTCCTCATAATTTCAAAACTAAGAGTTTTTAAGTGTCTATTTTGTAGGGTGCGACTCTACTCTGTATGCCCATTGTGGTGGACTTGTTCCCACAACCCCCCAACACCCCTACTTTTATCAATACCAAAGTGATTATACCTAGTAAGGACAAAAAAAGCATATTTTGATATTATGAGTATTAACAGTTATCTTTCCAGTTACCGAGTTCCATCTGCAACACCCTTTTTCCCATTTTTGCACATGGGGTAGGGGTATCAATTCAACAGTGATAATCATCTAGAGCCAAGGTTTACACCACCAGGTGGCAAGCCCTGCCACAGTAGTCCCCCCACACCATACACTCACATGCACACTCGCACCTATGGCCACTTTAAAGTCTCCAATCCACCTACTGCATGTTTTTGAAACGTGGGAGGAAACCAGAACACCCAGGGGAAACCCACACAAACACAGGGAGGTAAAGCAGACTCCACACAGAAAGCACCGCAGCTAAGAATTAATCGAGGGAACCTCTTGCTGTGAGGAGACAACACTATTTGCTGAACCACTGTCACTGCACTGGGTATTTCTAGGGAAAATTCTCACATTCACATAACAGGCTAACAAACCAAGGATATTTGTTAGAATTTGTTTGTGAAAACATGGCTTTATTGCAAGTCATTGCGACAGCATTGTAAAGTGGTAATACTAACAACATACTGCAATGCATAACTGTTTGAAGAATGCCAAAAAGTGGAATAAATATAATAAACTGAGAACAGTCTGTGGCATGAAACAAATCATTGGAGAAGTGTAGAGTTATGACACCAAATTTCACTCTGTTGAAATTAGTATAACTGAACTGCAAGATACACACACATAATGTTTCTAATTATTAAGAAAACATACTTGCAAATACAGTAATTATATATTATATGAATACATTATGAACACATCATTATACCAGGATTAGCAAGAGAAATACACTTGTCTTAAGGTATGATAAAAGAATCTGAGCTGTAGCAAATGGCTCACTACCATTATGGTCACAGCTCACTAAAGATAATATCTCTAAGGAAAAAAACAGCAAATGCTGTACCAGGGCACAAGACCCAAGCTAATCATATGACTAGGGACAGACAGCACACAGAATGATGGCATTAAGATATGTTACATAAATATGGATGGCTACAGCAAAATATACTTAAACTAAGTAATAAAGAACTACCCTGGCAGGTCATGCACATTTGTGAGCCTGTAAAAAATGTGTCTACAGGAACCAGACTTTCATTTTTATAGATACTAGCACACTGACCAATTTTTGCATTTATGGCACACTTACATCTTTTTTCATTTATTTGCTAAAACAAAAAATATGTATATTTTATGTGTTTCTTTCACACTTTACAAATGCCTAAATAAAAGACACCTATGATTTTAAAACCTTTATTCTGTAGATGAGTTCACACTGAATAACATAACATTAACAGTATAACTGTACCTATTTTAATTCTAAGACTGCTAGATTTTTGAATTAGGGGACTATTCCAGATATAACTGAAATTACCTAAATAAGTTCTCGTCATCCTAGAACTGATGATATTGGCAGGACATGATACAATCTTGATGACTTTAACAAGAAGGTGATAAGTTTGGTTTTGCCATGATAGCAGCTCAGCTGTGAATGATATATTTATCCTATAAGTTCTGGGATGCATAAAGGTTCTCTGAATAGCTGTGTTGTCACACAGATAGGCTGTGAGTATTGAGTAATTGTAATGCAACAGTGAGGTCGATCTCACCGCTGAATAAACTTCACTCTTCACCTGTGATAGCAACACTGCTTTCTTGCTACACCGCTCAGCTGTGCGGGTGTCGTGTCGTATTACTTGGTAGAGCAGAGCAACATGTACTACTTGCAAACGGGAGCCATAAGGCAGCATGCCCTGTATCATGCTTTGCCGCACATTCCCAAAAAGAACCACAAAACATTCCCTTAAAATATGTTTTCTAGTAGTGAGGGGAGTAACACATGACCACCCACAAAAGATGTAATGACAGATAGAAAAGCATGGATATAGAACAATTGAAAAGGGGGAAGACTACGAACAGAGAGAAATGCACAAGAAGAGCACATATGACAAATTGCAAGATGTCTGTGGAAAGACAGAATAATATTTTTTTGATGGTATAAAGACACTCTTTCATGAAAGTGGGGAAAGGATAAGGAATGTGGGAGTCACATGAAGGGAAAACATGGTATGGGGAAATGCATAGCTGAGTTTGAAGGAGAAATAAGTACTGCATACTACAGAAAAAAACAGGGGTAGTTTTACACAGATGATAATGAGTCAACAAAGGATGAATGCATACATACAGAGGATGGGCAAATCATGGTGGAAAGGGTTGAAACATGCACAATGTATGTGGTATGGCACAGAAGGAAAGGGGTGACACCTGACAGGATATAAGGTGGGGCTCTGGCTGACGGGTGGCTGCTAGTCCAACTCAGAAGACAACCTGCTGACAACCATTGTTTGGAGATAGTCTGGGCTGGCTTGATGGCAGCATCCAACAAGATGAATTAATCTGCTACCTGCTGCAGGAGTTTCCTTATACATCCAAGCCTATCCAAAAGGTGATGCTCCATCACAGGTACTATTAACTGCTTTACCATGTTTGGGCCACTACAGTTGGCCCAAACATGGTAAAGACACGCAACCCATACAACCCTGGGTGTGGGGTTCCCTGCAAGTGAAGAGAAGGGCTTACTGTCTGAGAAGGACATTCATGCTTCACAGTCAAGGCAAACCCAGCACTGTCATCAGACCTAGCCTGGTTCTCCACAATGGGCTGCTGTAATGGTAAAGTCTAGTGCTCAACTTTCTGCCACCCACAGCCTACATAGGTGGCACACAGTGGCAAGGATGGCACATGTGTAACATCTGGTGTTCAGCTTCATGTCACTCACAGCCTACATAGGTGTCTCACAGTGGGAAGGATGGCACACATGCAACATCTGGTGCTCAGCTTCCTGTCACTCATAGCCTACATTGGTGATACGCAGTGGGAAGGATGGCACATGCATAACACCTGGTGCTCAGCTTCCTGTCATTCACAGCCTACACTGGTGGCACACAGTGGGAAGAATGGCACACATGTCACATCCCATCATATGTAATTGGAATACATGACACTATAAATTACCTACACATTCTACTCACCCTGTTGTGTTATAAGTATATGCTGCCTCCTGTGCCACCTTCCACTTCAAAATCAGACTGTTAATGTTTGTAACTGTGAATTTGTACTGGTGTTGTCCATTTCTTTGCAGTGACTGTAATATATCTGCTGCAGCAGTAATACCACCATAATGTAAACATTCCCTGGCCCTGTGCTACATTGATTTATCCTACTCCAAACAATATATACCACAGATAGCCAATATAATCCTATTGTTGTGTCCTTCAGTCAGTGCCTCAGACAAAACAGGCACAGTGAGTGCTTAGTGTACATAGCGTCACTGACCTACACATTGCAAATATCCTTAAATAACATATATCCTGTCATAACAAGTTGCATACTGTAATCCAATAGTACTGATAAATCTTGACATATGTATTGCCTCCAGGCTACTTCTGCAGAAAGTACAACCACTTCACTGGTATGAACTGTTGTAGAGTGCATACACAATGCCAGTATCATAAAATGTCAGAAGCACTGTCACCTCTTGCCATGGATCGCCATGAGGATTAGTATCCAGGTCATGCAGTGGCATCTCCTCTGTGTCACAGTATATCACAAGCCTTGCCATCCTTCATAAGCCCACACAAGATGTGATTCTGGATCCAGGTCACTCAGTGGCACCCATCCTTGTCACAGAAGGACACAAACCCTGTCATCCATGGTGGTTCACTACACAGGCCACCATGGCTGCAGGCCTCATCCCATGTGATGTGATTCCTCCATGCTCCTTTATGGGTCTTGTGCACCACCTAGTTTGTGTTGATAGAGTTCTGGTATTGTGTCCACTGCCACAAGTGTAAATGGTGATGACTGTGAGCCACAAAACTATCCACCCTGTATTGTACTGAAGTGATGTGTGATGCACAGTATGGCCAGACCATGCATACGTAAAAGTATGACATTATAAAATAAACTACTACTGCATTACTTTTTTAATTTTGGGAGACTTGAGTTTCAAACTACTCACAAGGGATACCATATCATTTAAACCTGGGCATTTACAACCTAACACACCAAGGACCACCTTTTGGGTCATGTGGTAGACTCTCCAATATAAAAAATAAAAAAGAATGTGTAGGACATTTACTACTGTGTTTTGCTAGGGTATTATTACAATTACTTGTTTTAAATGTAATACATGTGTTCATATATGCACTCCCTAAATGTCATATGTTTATGTATATGAGATTAGATTATGATAAGATGTTTATCAGTCCAGCACTGTAATGCTTTATTTTTGGGTAGATAAGGATTTTGAATTCTTGAAAATTGCAATAACATTTCTAATAAACATGGTTTTATAATATGTGTATGATTAGTTATAGTAAGTTAAATGATTACTGTAGGTTTAAATGGTTGTATAGCAGCTTGTTGCTATGTAATTAGTTTTAAGTGGTGCTGTTATATGTATCAATGCCACTGACTAGCTTATCTTAGTCATATGATGAGTGATAGTTTCATAATTTTTTTTTTATGTTCTGATGAAGTCCCCAGTGTTTTTAATACATTTGTGAGGACTATACTGTCAAGTCTGTATGGTGTGTTGCTTCTGCTAGCTCGTGGTTCACCTAGTTTTTGTGAGGTTCTTGTTCCACCTCACTGTCCTGTCCTATGGCTGTGGTGCCTGAAGCAGGACCCAAGGCATTCATGTTATAGGGCTAACCAGCTTGTTTCCACAGTATTATGTTGTGCAGCATAGCAAAGACAGCAACCAGTTTACAGGCTTTGTCTGGGGAGTATTAAGGTCCCACCAATTTATCAAAGCAACATATGCATTCATATATATGCTATGATATTCCATATCTTGTCGTGGGTGGTGGTGGTTTATGTCATTTCAGGTACACTTTACAATGACAGACAAGGAGTCATTAGCCAGGATTCCAGGGTATATCCAGCATCACCTGAAACACACAAAATGTATTCTTTGGCGGGGTGCCTACATGCACAATTTATGTATTAATAAACACTTATGTATTGAGACTGAACTTACCAACATATAATTCAATTGTCCAGAATGTTACACAATGTTCCTGACATTGCCTCATATGTCTACCCTGTCCATCATAACATTTTTGATTTTCTTGTATATCACTGAGGATTACAGTAAGTCAATAATGACAGACAGTAGGATTTCCAAGATGTCGGCACACTGATCAACAGCATAATTTCAGCTCTTCCAGTGTGAAGACAGAAACTAAGAAAAAACAATGCCACTGAGAATTTTTTTTTTTTTTTTTTTTTGGTAAAATACAGTTACTGGTTAGTAAATACACTGTCTGGATGCTAGCAAAGAAGAAATTTGGAAACCTGAAAGAAAACCAACCAGAAAAGGCAAAGAGAAAACACTCTCTGGGAAGGATTCTGTAGCTGTTCAGCAAAAAGTACTTCAAGTTTCAGCTTTGGTTGAAGATATGGAATCCATTAATTTAGAGGAAAAAATATATCACACGTTCTAAGAGATGATTTAAATAAATGAAACATTGAAGGAATATATCAGTTCAAACAACAAAAGGCTGAAAAGAATAGAAAAACCTTCAACTAGACACTCAGATGTACTGATAAAACTGCAAAAAATCACAGTCTGACATGAAGAAAAGGCTAGCTGAATATGAGGTTTTTCAAGAACTGTTTAAAAAAATAGTGGAGTTAAGAGGACAGAGCATGCAGAAAAAGCCTGAAATTTTCTTCTATACCAGAGAAATTGGAAGTAAAGGACTGAATTAATTCCTATGAAAGCACAAATAAGCAACTAGACTGCTGTTACAAAGCAGAATCTGTTAGTTGAAAGGGCATATTGAGTGTAACCTCCAAACCTGGCAATTAGAAAGTAGCCAAGAGCTGCATTAGCAAAGATTCAGTCTTACCAGCAGAAAGAGTTGATCCTGACAAAATTGTAGCAGAAGGGCGAAGTATTAAACATTGCAGACAGCAGAGTGTTTGTAAAAATATTATTGGCTGTACACAGAAGAGAAGCAAATTTATCTCAGCAATCAGGGAATGTCAAGAGGCAGGTGTGATATTCAAGCTGCTGCCGCCAGCTGTCTTTAAAGTTTTTTTTTTTCTTGGAGGATCAAAGTCATTTTGATGCAGAACAATCTAAGGAAGACATAAAATGTTTATCCAAATAAAGTGAGTCAGCAAGCAGAAGTGGATTCTGGTTCTCATTCTTCTGATGGTAGGGTTCATAAAAAAACTTTGCAGTGAAACCTTTTTTTCAATTTTCCAAAGGAAAATACTTGAGAAGGAGAAAAAAAATCACAGGAGTTGACTAGAAGAATCGACAATCCATTGGACTTAAACCAGAGTTTGTTGTTAGAAGATGGAGATGAATGGGAAAAAGACCAGCAACCCTGAAATTAGTGAATACATGGAAGACTATAAAGCATCTTATCACATTTGTGAAATATGGTTTTGCACAAAAAAGTGGCTGGAAAACACTGGACATTTGTTGATTTTGTTAAACTGCTGGGTAGACTGTAAAGCATTCACTCCACTTTACATCATTAATATCTAGAAGAACACTTAAAGGGGAAAATAGTTGTAAATAAAATAATTATAAACATTTCATGATATAAACTGCATGTTATATACAGTAAAACAGTTTTGTGTAGTGTATAGTCAGGGGTATTTTAAATGTGGGGGAGTCTTTTCAGTGGCTGTTGTATGTGTTAAAGATATTAAAGTAAACAAGCCCGTTTTTAGTTGTAAGAAAAATAGGTTTCGCAGTATAATGAGAAAAAAGGCTGGACCAAAAGAAGTTTAATGTTCATATGCTGTGATCTTGGGCTGCTAGGGTGGGGTGTAAAACTGCACTAATTATATTATATGTAAAATCTGGATATTTCACTTTTTATTTTACAAGGGTGGATGTCTAGATTTGGCTTAAGCTGTAATCAGGTGCTTTTGGAAGCACATAGTATTTAAAAATAAGGCAAACTGATGAAAGCCCTGCAAATACTAAGATTCTTACAACTGCAGAAATATTACTTGATTGTGTTCCACTGGCAAATGTTAAGTGGAGTTGAGATGTCTGCAGCTGAGGGCAGCTGTGCATTCTTTTCTGAGTGAAATTTACAAAGACTTATTGCTGAGTACTTTTCCATGGATACAAGCTGTCTGCAGCTGCAAGCAGTTAATCTTGAGAATTCTGAGTATTGGTTGCTGAGGAAAATGCAAAATTTAAAGGTACAATTGCAAACAGTTCAATGAAACAAATTAAGTTTGAAATTATGGGAAGTGAATAAGAGGTAACCTCCTTAGCAGCCTTAATATGTTAATGTAGTTAATAGAACAATGTACAATTTAATTTTATTTAAAGATATTGCACTTTTTCTTAGAGCTAAAAATTAATGTTTTTTTTAACCATATAAACTGCTTTTCATATCTGGGAGGGGAAGAGAGGTAAAAGAACAGAAATTAGTCAGTGTAAGTGGCAGTACAGGTTTTAACATGGGTAAGCTTAATTTTAGGTTAGATAATGTGTAGATACAGCCATCAGTTTGGGACAATTGTTCCAGTCTGCAGGGTTAAATTTCATGTTTTGAAGATGTACATAGTTTTGTGTGTTTGTTCCAAGTTAATAGGGGATGGGGGTTGTGTATTTCATTTTCATTAAAACAAAAAGTCTGAAAAAGATGACATAGGTTCAAATGGAGATGAGAAAAAAAAAACAATTGTACAAATGATCAGCCTGACAAATATTAGTATATGCACATAACACAAAAGCTGAAAATACACATTCAAAAAACTATTATGTATAAAACATAGTAACAATAACTTTTTACTGTGATGGCTACACTGTTGTTATTATCCTGGAACATGAATGGCCTTGCAGGTATAGATAAAAAGGAAAGAGTATTGAATTATATTAAGAAATGCAGAGTGCAAATAGTAATGCTGCGGGAGTCACATATGGAAAGAAATGAGCATGTGAATTTGACAAAGCAGATTTCAAAAGGGATATTCAGCAGAATATCAGAGACAGAGGAGAAGTGTAGTAATTATAATAATTGCTAGAGGGGTTCCAATAGTGATAGTTAAGGAAAAAAAGACAAAAATGGTAAATTTGTTAGTAAGGGACTACTGACAAGGAAGGAAGATTACAATAGCATTTATTTATATTCCACCAAAAACTGCAATAATGGAGCTTAAGAACCTTTTGTGGGAAATAATTAGCTTTCAGCAGGTAATATTAGTTATAAGTGGGGACTTTAAGGCTGTATCAGAGGGAGATAGAAGGGACAATGTAATAAAAGAGGATAGATTACTGAAGAAATTTATGAAAATATTTGTTTGTGATGTGACTTCACTACTGGGAACTCAAACAGAATTTACATATTATTCCCCAAGGGACAATATCTGGGCTAGACTAGACAGATAATACTCACAGGAACTTGTGCATCTAATTGAAAACTTCAACACAAATCCAATAACTATTTCTGATCATGCACCAGTAAAAAGTAAGATAAAAATGCAGGGTAATGAAGTAAAAATAAGTCACTGGCACTTACCACTTACCTGTTAAAAGAGAGGAATTTAAGGAATGGTTAGTGGAAAGTATTTGACAGTTATTAGAGAAGCTAGAAATATCTTCAGTAGTTATAGCTAGTGACGGGGATAAAATGAAAATAGTTTAAAAATAGGGTTGAAATAAAAAGACAAAGAGATATAACTGAGAAATATTAGAAATTACTTAGAGGGGCTAACAAAGATTAAAGTATTGCAGAATAAGGGGAATCTCACAGAATAAAAGGATTAACAAATGTAGAGTGCTAAAGAAAAAAAATAAGTAGCTGGATAATATACATGAGTTTAGATAGAATGCAGTTAAGCAACTATTTTTGATAACAACTCCAGAGCACAAAAATTTGTAGCACAATGAATTAGGCAACAGAACATTGAAAGGGTTGTTGCCAGACTTAGGGAACTCATAATAAGAAAAATTACTAGTGATCCTGTAGAGGTCTTAGAACTAGTCTGAAAATTGTATGAAATTTTGTATAAAACAGAGAAATATGAAAATCACGAAAGAGTACAAATGGAAATAGTTAGGGAAGACTTAATTATGCCAAGGTTAGAGGTAGACAAGGCTCAACAACTAACAGTTAAGATAGAAGGTGATGAGATAAAAACAGTGATGATAATCAATCTTCCGGAAAGTCTCCAGAAAAAAATAGTATTACTGTGGAAGTTTGGAAATTAGGAGGGAAGAAAATGATAAAGAACTGGAAGATTTTGTTTAACAGTATTTTAAACAGAGGAGAAGCACCAGCATCTTCAAAGAAAGCTGTGTTGGCTGTGTTACCTAAAGATGGCAAAGACCCTTAAGATCCAGTATAAACCCATTTCAGTTTTAAACCATGATTAACAAAGTTTTTATGTCTATACTAACTAAAATATGGCAAAGGTGTTGTCAAAATAGATGTGGATCAGTATGGTTTTGTGGAGGGGAGGTAAACAGCTAACAACATTAATAGAACAATGATGATCCAGAGGGAAGCAGAATGTAATAAAATACCTCTGTTCTTGGTGGGTCTTGATGCAGAGATCACATTTGACAGCATAAGCTAGGATTTTATGAGTAGGGCATTGGAAGCATTTGCATTCCCTGATACAATAATAATGTTAGTGAGAAGGATATATGAAGGATCCGAGGCAAGAATTAAAATGGGAGGGTTCCTTTCAAATAAGTTGTGCTTGAACAGTGGAATCAGGCAGGGATGTCATGTTTCCCTGTGTTATTTATTTTATATTTAGAGCCATTGGCAAAGAAAATAAGGGAGTCAGAAATACAAGGATATAATAGTATGGTAATCAAGAAAAGTTGGCTTTATTTGCAGATGATATTATTTTGTACCTGATAAATCCAGAAGTGGAAATCTCAGTGTTGTGGAACATTTTGAGACAAGTTCATGTCTTTTTGGGATAAAAATTAATGAAGATAAAAGCAAAGGCTATAGACGTAAATTCTGTACCCAAACATGAATTGATTCGGTAATGCCCATATTTATGGGGACATGATAAGATGAAGTATTTAGGATGCTTCTGTTGTAGCAGCAAAGATTACATGGGGAGAGACTAAATAAAACATAATACAAAAATTGAGAAACTGGAAAATCTTTTTTTTTTTCAAACATGTTTATTAAATTCACACATATGACAAAGGCTATCTTACATTTATATGAATGAAAAACAGGCAAAATGATATCACTTTAGTTGCAAACAGTTTACATCACAGACACCATTGAAACAACTATAGTTGTAAATATTACACATCACTTATATAGCTCATTCAAATCCTGCCTCTTAACCCGTGTTCCCACAATTCCCATTTTTTCCTATGTAGTTGGGTCCTTAACTTTTCTAAAGATCCCAATTCCAGTTGTTTTATCTCTGTTACTATATTCACTACTTCAGTTGGTCTAGACTCTGATTTCCATTTTCTAGTAATTGCTTTTTTGGCAGCCACCATAATTAGACTCACGGATATGGGTAGTAAGATACAAGCAATTAAAATGTTTTTAGCCCATTTAGTTTTATATAAATGTCAGGCATACTTTTATCAACCTGAGGAGAAGTCACGGACAATAATTAATAAAGAATTGAAGGAATTTATCTGGGAGGGAAGGAAGACAATAGTTAAGCCGAATAGGTTGATCCTTCTAATAAAGCAAAGTGATTTAGGTTTACCTGATTTGAAGGGATATTTTAGAGCTACACAGTTAATGTTCATATACATAACACAAGCAGAAGATTATAATTCAAAGTGGAAAGGGACGACGATAAAGCAATGGGGAAGTTCAAGAAACACAGAGAGGGGGGAGATTTTAGATGCATATCCTTAAGGAGAATAATAATAACCATACAGAAAATTATATTCATATATATATATATATATATATATATATATATATATATATATATATATATATATATATATATTTCATATTTCATTTTTTTTCAATTACTATTTCACTGTCTTCTTTCTCTGGCACCTTATTTTTACTTATAGTTATATTTTTACTCTTATTGCTTATATTGTCAATTTTTAGTAAAGATTTGTTGTGTACTTTTTATAGTTGTAATGTGGTGCTTTTCTCCCCGGGCCTCCACTGAAAAAGGGCCATGCCCAGTTGGACCATCCCAGTTAGCAAATGTCAAATAAATAAATAAAATGTAGTAGCAAAAAGTATTCTAGGAACTAAGCCAATATGAGAATGTTGAAAGGAGATTTTGCCAATAGGGATGACTCCAAGTAAGGGTATAGAAAATAGGCAAGGGGGGCTGGAATTTACTGGAGAAACCTGACAAATGAACCAAGATATTGGGAGTAAATAACTCAAGCAGAAAAGGTAATATAGTGGGATGAGGCCAAAAAGACATTTGGACTGCAGGCCAGAGACTGCCTTCCCTACCAGGGCTTGATCACGGAGTACAGGCATATAGAAACAGAAAGGAATAGGAGAACTTTAATTAAAAGACCTGCACTAGTAGAGTTTTTACTTAAATCTGAAACGGAAGCTGCTGTTAAAAAAGAGATAATTAGTAGGGCATATAAAATACTGCAGGTTAACTATAAGAATCAATCAGAGGATCTTGGAAAAGATTGGGAAGAGAGACAGGAAAATCAATTTACAAGAAAACAATGAGAAGACATATGTATGACTCACAAGTATGCAACCAAATTCTGAAGGTTTCAGATCTTTGCTTGGAAGTGTTTGTATAAGTATTTTAAACCCCAAGCAGACTTCAACAAATTTTTCCTCAGGTAGATAGCAAATGCTGAATGTGTGATGGAGAAGAAAGAGATAACTGGGACCATATGTTTTGGGAGCGTAATGAGCTGGCAGATTTAAAAAATTCCCTATAGTGTACTTTAACAGAAACACTGGGAGAGTGAATGGCTTTAAGTAAGGAAATTATTCTTTTGACATGGATGCAGGATCAGAATGGTCTAGGCATAGTAAGGTCTCATTAAGTTTTATTTTGTTTGCTGCCAAAAAAGCAATTACTAGAAAATCAAAGTCTACATCAACTGTATCTGAGGTACTGATTATTGCAAAATGGGATTGTTAGAAAAGGGAAGGAGCAAATTACATAAAAGTAAATGGAAATTGGAATAATACTTGCATAATAATGTTCAGAAGGAGGAGTTAGGTTTAAGGGAAGGTAGGAATTCAGCATTTTTGCAATGTTAGGCTGATGAAAGTAGAAAGAAATTATATGTGATGTATATTGTATTTTAATGAAAAAATTTTAAAATGATTTGTTTTATTTTCCATTAATATATTTTGCCTATGTCTTAAGTGATAATTTAATGAAGGTGTTTAAAAATTAATTGCAGATATTACAATTTCACACTTATTATTGTTCATTGTTCAAAAAAATATGTGTTGATGCAAAACCTGTTGTTCTATAACTTTTAAGTGAATTACAGTAATATTTAAAAATTATCCTTCATTTTGAGTCTTTGTCACCCATTATTTTTGGTTTTGTCCAGAGCTCTTGAGCAAAGATGTTGAGATGACCATGGAGGATGTCACCTCATTGGTATCAGTAACTGAGATCAGACTTGCAGCTAATGTGAAAATCATATTCAAGGTAACACACACACACACACACACACACACACACACACACACACACACACACACACAAAGATGTGGTGTCTTTCTCTCTCCTCTGATGTCTTGGGGAAACAAACATGTTCTTCCACATGCAAAAGTATAATGTCAACAAAACACTATGCTATCCTAACATACCCCTAGATGGTCATTGAAAGGTCCCAGTAATTAAGATGGTAAGTGCTATACATACCAAATAAACTAGGCAGGAAACCACTGTATAGTAAAACTCTTTATAAAACCAGCAAAGCTTTCGGATACAATCCTTCATCAATACTAACCATTACAAAAATACTCATTCCTTAAATACAGGTCCAAATAAGTCATGTGACCTGCAGCCAAAAAGTCACATGACACAAAAAGTTACACAAATGCAAAAACATATATATATACATATATATATATATATATATATATATATGTATACATACTAATATAATAAAATTTATAAAAATTACATACATATAACTAGCGTAGTTTAGATCTACTCAACTTAACTAAAACTGGTTTAAGGCTAACCATGCTATTAAGACCTGGTCTAGAATCACTTACAGATTTCAAGATCCACTCATACTCTTTAATTTCCAAATGATTATTTAGATCTCCGCCTCTAGGATTTGGTAAAACTAAATCAATAATCCTAAATTTAAAAGAATGCTGTTGTCCATATTCAGCTATATGCTTATATAATGCATTCCTTTCGTAACACCTTCTAATCTCTGACTTGTGTTCAATAATTCTATCCCTAAGCTTGCGTGTAGTTTTACCTACATAGAAAGAGTTGCATGCCACACACGTAGCCAAATAGACCACATGGGTGGTAGTGCAAGTCCCTGACGCCCTGAATCTAAATGTCTTTCCATTTACAGGATGCTCAAATATTTCACTCCCATCACTATGGATATCATCACAACAAGAGCAATTATAACACTTGAAAGTACTAGAGGCGGAGATCTAAATAATCGTTTGGAAATTAAAGAGTATGAGTGGATCTTGAAATTTCTAAGTGATTCTAGACCAGGTCTTAATAGCATGGTTAGCCTTAAACCAGTTTTAGTTAAGTTGAGTAGATCTAAACTACGCTAGTTATATGTATGTAATTTTTATAAATTTTATTATATTAGTATGTATACATATATATATGTTTTTGCATTTGTGTAACTTTTTGTGTCATGTGACTTTTTGGCTGCAGGCCACATTACTTATTTGGACCTGTATTTAAGGAATGAGTATTTTTGTAATGGTTAGTATTGATGAAGGATTGTATCCGAAAGCTTTGCTGGTTTTATAAAGAGTTTTACTATACAGTGGTTTCCTGCCTAGTTTATTTGGTTTGACATATCTCTGGCGTTTCGTATCTTGATATTTATTCTTGATGCTTAAGGAAGCTTTTCTCGAGGTCTGGTTGCAGCCTACTAGCCTGATTATGGCAAATCCAACTACTTCTATGAAGTCTCTTATTGATATAGAGAAGAATCCCTTATTGAGCTACGTAGACCCAATAAGTACTGCTACAATGGACACTGGCTCTTCAACCATACAAGGTACTATGGAGTTCAATAGATCTGTGCAAGTATTAGAGAGGAAGATGAACACCTATAAGTGTCTGCAGTGGCAGCGCTTTAGCTTCCTCGCATACATTGAAAGAGGTATCGTTCCCAGAGGGCTTAGAATTTTAAAAATGCCCTCATATGGGAACGTTTACCCTGAATTACTTAAAAAATGGCAACAGCTGAATATCAAGTTAAGTATAGACTACATGTGCCTTATGAATGACTTTTTTGTTAACATTGAGGAAGATCTTAAGAAAGAGATTTATGCCTTGGAAAGTGACTTGTTGTGTATGCCTGCTTATGCTACCTTATCGGATGGATATCAGCAAATGGTAGAAAGAGTTCAAAAACTTGATGGTAGAATGGAAGCAACCAAGAGGCGAAAGCTTGGGCGTGATATAAATGATTTCAAAAAAGGTAATATCTTTTCTTGGCCTAAAGAGAATTTGGCCATGCATAATATAAAAAATAAATTTCAGTCCAGAACACAACAGAGGAGTGATCAGGACACGCTGGATGATTTTCGTGACGCTATAACTGAACCTAGTACTGCGTCGGCTTTACCAGCTGAGAGAAATCCCCCGTCTGCGGAGGCCAATGGCACAACCCAAACATCGTCGCGTTCATTGGCTTTGGAGAGTACTTCCGTTGAGGAGAGAACCGCACCACCTTTGCCTGAGGGCGTTCTTAATTTGTCTGGGAAGAAGACCCAGCAACTAACGCTTAATTTTCCTAATAAGCGTTTTCAACTTGAGCGACCAGAGACGGTGAAAGAACGGATTGTACACCCAAGGGGGACACCTACGATGCATGCTGGAGTTTCAAATAAGAGGAAGAGCGATAGCCCTTTAGGGATGGGCAAGCAGAGCCGCAGATTCTCCGAGGTACGTTAAACTTGTCGAGTTTCGAGCTGAATGAAGCTCATTACTCAGTACTATCAAAAGGGCTTAACTTCATTCCCTCTTGTGGGGAAGATCTGGTTTCTGCCCTTACTGACTTAAAAATCTTTACAAGACTATTGAGTTTAAAATTATTGTTTGGTGACTCTAGTGGCAGCGAGGGTTGCTACAGGCGTAGAAGTACGTTTATACCTGCTAATGTTCCAGTAGTTAAAGCATTTCATGATCTCTGTGAGCTCCACATTAGAGAGTTGTTTAATACACCTGTTAAAAAGAAAAGTTTTAACTTAACGTTTGAGGAGTTTAAGGCATTCAAAGATTTACAGTCATCTAAGGATATAATTATTAAACAAGCGGACAAAGGGGGTGTTGTTGTACTCATGGATCATAGTGAGTATATGTCGTCTATGTCCTTGTTACTTGAGGATACTGTTGCTTTTAAATGCATCACTAGTATAGATGTAAAGAAATGTATAACATATGTCAACATGGTTATATATGAGTTGCAGTTAAATGGTGACATAGATTTGGATTTATTTAACTATCTTACAGTTCCATGTCCAATAATACCACACTTTTATGGTATCCCCAAGATCCATAAATCATTATTACATCCACCAATGAGACCAATTGTCTCAGGGGCAGGCTGGGTGACAGAGCCCATTTCTATATATCTACATGGGCAACTTGTCCCTTATTTGGGTAAGTGTGATTCCATTTTGAAAGATAGTTTTGATTTATTGCAAAAGCTAAGGGCCTGGTATGATATGGAGAAGGAGTCACTAGCCACTAATAAGTATTATTTGGTTACCCTGGATATTGTTTCGCTCTTTACAGTGATTCCTAATGACATCGGAATAGAGTTATTAAGGGACTTTTTGGTATCATTCTCAACTGGAAGATTTGATAAGGTTGAGATTATTTGTAGTCTTATGGATGACATACTAAGAAATAATGTCTTTCTATTCAATGGATCTATTTATTTACAACTTACAGGTGTGGCTATGGGTACTTCCGTAGCCAACACCTATGCTAACCTAATACTTTATCAATGGGAGAGGGCGCATATGTTTAGTGATGTGAATCCATTTAGAAGTAATATTAGATTCTTTCAACGATTTGTGGATGACTGTCTTTTGATATGGCAGGGTACATATGAAAATCTTACTAATTTCCTGGATTATTTAAATTTAGCATCTCCTTTTTTGAAATTTAAGATGGTGGTGTCTGAAACTGATGTCACATTTCTGGACATCAGTTTGAGGTTAAATGGGGACTTGTTACATACAAGTGTACATAGAAAGGAGGTCTGCTCAGGCAGATACACCCATGCTACTAGTATGCATGCACCACATATTTTTAGAAGTACAGTTAGGTCCCAGTTTTGTAGACTCAGTAGACTCAATACTGATGACTTTTGTTTTGAAAGACAACTGAATGAGATGATAGAAGATTTTACTTTCAGTGGATATAATAGTTCTTTGCTTTCTATACATGCATTTAGGGTTAGGGAGGATAGGAAAACGCTGTTGAGACCAGTATTACTTCAAGACGCTACAAATGCAATTAATATGGCTCCTGAGAATGTAGAGGTTAATTCGACACCTGTCAGGTATTTGACTACTTATAATTTGAGGACATCACATATTAGACAGATTATATCTAATAATTGGGTTGTTCTGATGGCATCGGATGAATTAAAAATTGTGCTAGGCCCCGAACCTTGTTATGCATATAAAAATATGAGAACCCTCAAGAGCTCCTTATGTTATAAGGATTTTGATAGGACCACTTATGGATCTGAATCGGAGAAGTTTGGTACTTTCAAGTGTTATAATTGCTCTTGTTGTGATGATATCCATAGTGATGGGAGTGAAATATTTGAGCATTCTGTAAATGGAAAGACATTTAGATTCAGGGCGTCAGGGACTTGCACTACCACCCATGTGGTCTATTTGGCTACGTGTGTGGCATGCAACTCTTTCTATGTAGGTAAAACTACACGCAAGCTTAGGGATAGAATTATTGAACACAAGTCAGAGATTAGAAGGTGTTACGAAAGGAATGCATTATATAAGCATATAGCTGAATATGGACAACAGCATTCTTTTAAATTTAGGATTATTGATTTAGTTTTACCAAATCCTAGAGGCAGAGATCTAAATAATCATTTGGAAATTAAAGAGTATGAGTGGATCTTGAAATTTCTAAGTGATTCTAGACCAGGTCTTAATAGCATGGTTAGACTTAAACCAGTTTTAGTTAAGTTGAGTAGATCTAAACTACGCTAGTTATATGTATGTAATTTTTATAAATTTTATTAAATTTTATTATATTAGTATGTATACATATATATATGTTTTTGCATTTGTGTAACTTTTTGTGTCATGTGACTTTTTGGCTGCAGGTCACATGACTTATTTGGACCTGTATTTAAGGAATGAGTATTTTTGTAATGGTTAGTATTGATGAAGGATTGTATTCGAAAGCTTTGCTGGTTTTATAAAGAGTTTTACTATACAGTGGTTTCCTGCCTAGTTTATTTGGTTTGACATATCTCTGGCGTTTCGTATCTTGAAGTGCTATACATACCCAGATACCTTTATCTCTACAGGGAAAGAAATGGTTTACTATCAAAATGTTGAAATTCATATGCTCTAATGTTCATTTGATCGACACATATGGTTGACACATGAATATTAAGTAGTTCATTTGGTTGACAGAAAGTGCATGCAAATTACCTGTCGACATTATGTTGACAACAGGCAAGGATTTATCCTTGTCAGCACTGTTGTGCAACCTCAGAGATGTAATATATAAGTAGTGGGCGGGGGCGCAGGGGGGCACAGCCCCCCTGCAAAAACACTAGTGTTAGTTTGAAGGTGTTTGTCGACCATTTAAATTTTGATATTTTTATTTTCAGTATTTTGAATGTTCGATGTAATGATTTCAACATTATGATCGTCGACCATATGAATTTCAATATTTTGATAATAAACCAAAAGAAACATCATGCATTCATCTGAATTCAGGATACAGCTGATACACGTCTACCAGACTCATTATTATATCACAATCAACACTGAAGGAGTCAGCCTAAAGCAACATCAATGCCACAGTGCACCACTGCAGTAATTTCAGCCACAGCCTGAATGAAAAGATGCTTCTAATCACAAACTGCCATCACTCCTAAATTACTTAAATTTCTGGTGTGTTGCACATCTTTGTACAGGCTAACAGACAGATGCACAATGTTCTATACATGTACATATGTTCTATACATTTGTCTAAAATTCACAGCATTTTGTTAATCCTTTCATTTATATCTCACCACTGCCTCATTTGGTGTGCTGCTTCATTTACATCTCTTTATTCATTAATTTGCATATGATGTGTACAATGCATTGTGGGCTGCTGTGATACTGCACAGCTTGTGTTTCTGAATCATAAACACCTTGTGTATGGTTGCTAATCACACAGACTGGCACTGTGTACTGCTTTTTTATTATTTTTTTTATTTATTTAGTGGATTAGCTATACCAGGATTATACCCATTCTCAGAGAGGAAACAGAAAGAAAGTACCCCAGAAAGATGATTAGTAATACAAAGCTATAGATTCTCAGACATGAAATAAGAACATAGTTAGTCTGGTAAGTCACAAAGAGGACTAGAGCTCTGACCTGTTAGTGACTTGCTTCCTGTGCCAAAGGGAAAGGGTTTGAATCTACCTATCTTCATTTGCCTACTGTGTGACCTTGAGCAAGTCACTTAACCAGACAGTGCCTTGTGGCAATTGGGAGATTAGGTTAGGCTCCTAAATGCTTAATGGTCTCCTGGACTGCATACCTAGGAACTACCTATGAACAGCAAGCAGTGGTAATTAACATATAACAGCATATTTAGCACAGAATCGAGTAGCAGAGACCGAAAGGCATGGAATAGCTTAATTATTAAGGCAAAGGTAGTTAGCTTTCAAATAAACAAGCATTCTTCCATGATGGATGCTGTGTATGTTCAAGGGAAAAACTAAAGCATTACAGCTCTACAGGGTATACAACACAGAGAATTATAAACAGGTCTGCAATCATAACAAGCACATTATGTGTTTGAGACATGGATGCCAGGAAATTCATCTTGAGAGCAAAGCTCGAGAGGTGAATCTTGGCATCCATGTTGAGATCATAGCTAGCTAACTATGACTGGAGATGTGATCATAATCCTTTGTAGTGCATAAAGCTTTATCTGCTCCATGTACTACTGATTACAGAAAAAGAAAAATTTAGGAGGACAAACGGTTTTACCAGCTTTCTAAGCCTTTGAAAGCTGGCAAAACACTTTGACATTATCAAGTAGACAGGAGGCAGAAGTGGTTTCCCTCTGAAGCACAAAGAGCTTTAAAAGCTCTTAGACAGCTCTGTCACTTGTTTTGTATATAAGGGCTGCAGAGTAAAGTTCTAACAATTTTTAAAAGCTGTTTTACCTTCTACTGCTGATTTTTGCTGGCTGGCAATTACAGCCAATGTTAACAATGCTTAGAGGTGCTTAAACTTTTTTAAGCACCGTAAGCACTGTTACAATCTGATATCAGCTAGGGAAGAGTTTAATAGGTTTATCTTTTTCCAAATATCAGAACATGATGCGACACCATGCACTACATAACTTGTTATGTACCTCTTGATGTCAGAGAGGTACTTAACAAGGTTGTCTTTTTATCAGCTTCAGAGTATAATCTGCATCTCCACATATAATTGTAGTGTTCTCTGTTTTTTTTTTTAAGGTTATCACAGAAAGTAATAGCACATGAAGGAGTTATAGACTTTAAAATGCATCACACATACCCATACACATATGCAACAATATTTAACTAATTATTATACAAGATTAAAGAAACGTGGGTGCAGTGCACTGAAGATGCACAAAATCCTGAAAGTCATTTATGCTGATTGTCACAAATTGTGGTACATTGTTTGTGCTGATTTGTCCTGAGCCATAGTGAGGGAAGAGTGAAATGAGATATATAAAATCCATTCCACCATTAGTGATGCATAGAACAAATCAGTGTAAGGAATTAATGCTGAACTGCCATGTGCAATCTTACATCAGAATGTCACAGGACCTACCCTGCTTTTTAGTGTTCCAAGCCCTATGGTGCCAGGGTCATAATATTATGGAGTGCAGCTAAGTACTATGGCAACAGTGCCTTAGGGCCCTTTTACTCATACCATGCAGTGATCCTTTATTTTCAGGGTTGCAAGGAGGGGACCGCTGCCACAACTCCATTTATTTGGTTATTTTAAAAAAGGCACTCCCATACTACCATTGTCTGAGACTCTGCCTCTGACAGCACTATTAGAACTGGTTTTCTAATAATACTTATAAATTAGGATCCAGCCAGGGTGAGGGTGCTTTCACACACCAAATTGCAAGACAGCTAAGTTCCACCATTACTACCTGTTTCACCACTGTTGTCAGTGTAACAAGGAAGTTGTAGGGGAAGGAATTTTATTTAAAAAAAATCTGGTATCTTAAGATGATACAGAACAAGAGAAGATCTTCTGCATGTGCATTTCTACCAAAGCAGCATGTGAACTGCTTTCCCAGAGTTCGCAAACATTAGGTGAGACTGGCTTTGTTGATGACACAGGGAAGTTGGGGCTTCTGTTGAAATACATATTTTTCAGTCGTATAAATCTGTACACTGTGTTTTCAAAATGGTGCTTTTCTCCAAATTTGCCTAAGGATAGAAAAAAGCAAGTGTGTGTGTGTGTGTGTGTGTGTGTGTGTGTGTGTGTGTGTGTGTGTGTGTGTGTGTGTGTGTGTATGCTCGCACACAGAGAAGCCAAGCATTTGCTTTTTTTCTTCAGTCTGCAGGTGCTTGCCCACCTTGAATCAAATATTAATTTCAACAAACATCCTCAATTTTCAGATCACAATTTGTGCATTAGTGATAGGTTCATTCCTTACTGGGAACCCTATATAACAGCTCATATTTATTTCATAAGTCTCATTTTAAGGGAAGACTGTATCCATCTTATCTAGTTATGGTGTTGTATCATTGCTTACAAAACCAAGAGTACTAATCATAGAAAAGCTTTTCATGATACCCTAAAAAAACATGTTTTATCAGCAATGAAAAATAACTGAAGGGGAAAAAAGAAAGAAGTCATTATAAGATTTTGCATATCTCAAAATGTTTGCAATAATATTATAGTCATTTTTTTACTTTTGACTACATTTTTTATTTTTTTATTGGTATTAAATTCATCTGATTTATGCAAACTATAAAAATGTAAGTATGAAATTAGGAATAGAAATATTTTTCTAGTCCTGATAAGGCTTTGGTTGTGAAAATAATGCCAGTTTGTTTTGGCCAACACACAAAAGGAGTAAATTAGATTCAGAATGCCTACTAATATGCTTATGAATTTAAATATGAATACGATCGTGTAGCTGTTGCTATCTAGGTTAAATAAAATATGTATTTCTGTAGTAAGACTAACAAATACAGAACAGCAACATTATTTTGCTGATTCTTTAGAAATAAAAGATACCCCCCCCCCCCCTTGGTACAAGGTATACTTTTTTCAGTATTTCTCACCCAACTCATTTTCACTGAACCTTAATTTGGTTGACTGGCAAATAGCAAAGTGAAGGCCAGGCTAAATCTAAGAACTGCATTATACCATTAACAGCCAACACATGGATATCACTTAAGGGACACATGGATTTAGAAGAAGAAGCATTCTTGGAAATGTTTTTCATTTACTCACTTTCTTTTTAAGTAAGGTCGAGTGGGGCTTTGAATACTGATGCCTTGTTCACATTTTTTCTTTGAATTCATGATCCTTCATAGGGGTAAACTAGGAAGTTATCCTAGTACAACATAATTCAGAATTTGTTCTCATACTGATATCACATTTCAAAAGAGTCTCGTGTTCCACAGTGGATAGGAGGAGAATAAATGCACATACGCACACTAAGAGATCAACTACTGTCAGCAAGCTAATATTATAAAGGAATAACTACACCATTAGGATAAACGGTTATTTTGTCTTTACATTTTCTTTCTCCTGTTCTAGCACTGCTTATTTTGTTGCATGCGAGTTGTTGAGTGCACTCTTGCAAACTTTTTGTTTTCCCATTCCCTGTGGTGAAGTTTGTTACTTAGCACAGGATTCATAGGGTGAGCTTCAGAAATGACTTACACTTCATTGCTTCAAGTTTAAAGGGGTACCAGTCTCTGTTTTACATGCATCAGATGAGCTTTGTGAGGTGATATAACAATGTTTAATTGTGATACACCTGAGAACTGTAACATTGCCAATGCAGATTATATCTAATGCACTAATGCAGTAGGAGCAGTATTTGTTGACTTTGCTTAAATTATCATATGTATATACAAACACACACACACACACACTCACACACACACACACACACACACACACACACACACACACACACACACACACACACACACACACAGAGACAAAGAAAAAAAAACACACTGTCTGATTATCATGGCTCAATTTTTAAAGTGTGTTGTTTCTCATCTAAGCCACACATTCTTCAAGCTTTGACCGAGTTTTGTTCTGTCCATGAATACAAAAGCAGGACTTTTGATAACATGCCATGTTGGCATAGAGACTTAATCCAGCTATGTGAATACAACTGTCAAAGCATTTGTATGAATGCCACCTCATCTCTCTCCTGAACTGGCTACTGGCCTAATGGGACTAAACAGATCAACAAAGGATACATACATACATACATTTGTACAGAACTCAGGCAGCGTGCAGCATCAGTCATTACACCCCATAACTTTTCAGGACTCCTACAGTACATGCCATGATGTGTGACCATAAGCCTTCATCAAATTCACAAAATAATTATAAGGTAGATGAGTAAAATTCCACAAACGTAAAGCTATTGTCATAATCATGCAACGGCACAAAACTAAAGAGATGATCCAGTCTGCTACTGCCTGGTCTGATTCCATATAATCTTTCCTGAATCTGAGGTTAATCAAAAGTCATGTTAGCAATGCTACACAATATTCCTTCTGTGTCCTAACAATCTCCATAATAATGGCCAGCACTTCTCTATCCTTGCTTAGGGATAGCCTGAATAAGGCTCCTCCTTCCCCTCATGAGGTAAGGAATGGTTTATCCAAACCACTTTGAAGTTACCCAGCAGACTTCCTGTACAGCCTCTGCAAACTCACTCCATTCCTAAGGTCTAACTTCTTCAACACTTGTTATTGGGGCTTAATTGACATATTGATACATCTCAGCTGAATCAGGAGAGGCCCACTCAAGCATTAATACAGAAGCCACTGCCTTCATTTTTATAGCTTCCCTCATAGCTGCTATGCACCTGAAGATGTTCACCACATTGATCACTGCTGCAGTAGCCTTAACGATTATATCCTGCCAAGGGTAGAATAGACGGTCAGCTTCTAATGCTTCAGGTCAGTTTCCATGTGCTCAAACAATTAGACAGCTCATTCTGTGCTGCCTAAAACACAGGTTTGAGAGCCAAGCCCTTCAGAGTGTTTCTGCAGGTGAAGAGAGTGCTCCTCTGCAGGATTTCAAGGACCATCTTTCAGCTTTTGCTATTTCTTTACTGGGCAGATAAGCTCCCTTTGGGGAAGAACCTTCCACATTTAAAATTTATTGTTTACATGTAGTTTTCTGCTTAGGAAATATGTTTTTAATCAAGGAATGCGTGTTTTAAAGGACTGTCATGAAACCTAATTGTACTTTAAATGAGAGAGCACTTTTTTCCTGTCAGTTTAAAAGTTGCTGAAAACCATATTTTCTGTGAAGAAATTCTGTTTATTTTACTTTTGGGACTGAGAAAGTGTATTAAAGTGCATTTTACTGTTTTTGTGGGAAAAAAGTGATTTTTAATAACATTAAATTTTTATTGATTTGTGCTGCTTGTTTTCCCCTAGGAAAGAGGCACCATTTTCAGCATGACCATAGAACAAACTACTGGTTCCATTGCAATCCTTCTTCCGGCCACAAAAACAAAAAAATAAGCAAAAGCCTTTGCCTACAGAGCAGGCTAGCAATTTACCCCAGCCACAGGTCAGTGACTATGCTATGGCCAAAGCTGAATCCTCAGGCCAGTCATCTTTTACCCCAAACCCTCTGGTGTAGCACCTACAGCCTCTATGGACTGGTGGTTAGCCACATCCCTGTGGCTTTTGGGTTCCCCTCAGTGGGCAAGGGAGAACAACTTGTTTTGCTCCTTAGAGAGGAAACTGGAAAGGCTTCCAAGTTTAGTCAGAATGTTTTTCCCATCCCTGGAGAAGCTGCTGCTGCTACTACTAACAACTCTGTTGTACACATTTTTCCTGTCAAAAAGAACAGAAGGGCAGATAGATTATGCTCCCCTCCACGAGCTAGGTCACGCAACATCCTTGGCAATGTGCAAGCTAATTGAATGACTATCCCACTATCCACTACAGGCTGAGTGAGTCACATTAACACTGCCTGAATAACTGAACCCTTCCAGCTACCTGAATTCCAGGACCCCTTTACTGAACATCGCTAAATTTATCACAGCCTACCTGCAACGTTGCATTCTAAACTGTTTAGATCTTATGTTAAACTCTTCACAGCATGCACACTACTAAGAGATAAATCATATCCCCTCTTACCTCAGCCCCAACATATCAACTGTATAAAATCCCTTGCACTCACTGCTTGCTGTACAATATTGAGTAGCAATTTTCTCTCTGCATAAGAGAGCTCCTAGCAGAAATTTCAGTTGATCTTTAATATAATTTTTACTCTGTTCTCTTCCCTCCTTTACCCCTTTGCAGTTCTTATAGCTAGCTTTCCCAGCTTCTATCTTAACCTGTATCCTTCAGGCTGAATCTTAATTTGTACTGAACAGTTTCTGCCTCCTTTTCCATTCCCTCTTCAGTTGTATCAAAGTTCTCTTAGATTCCTTACCTTGGACTTTAGACTTTCCACTCTTCACTAATCGTCTTTTTTCTTTAGTGCTTTGCAGCCATGACGGTGGGGCTTGTTATTTTCCTTAGCATATATATTAGAATTAGCAATATCACCAACTCCTGTCTTCCCACAATCCTTTGTGGCATTCAAAATCCCCTGCCTGAAGGAGCGACATTTTTCTTAATGCTCCTGTCCTCAAGCTAGTCCACTCAGCATCTCTGGCAATATACACATTAATTGAACGACTATGTAAGCAAATGCAATTTTTGTGAATGTTTTTGTTTCCTTTCATGCTGTTACTGCTTTTTATTTTATTGATCTATCACATGCTTGGTCAACGTTTTAACTGCTCATGTTCTGCACTGTGCAATTTTACAATACGCTTCTCACATGTTTATTATTAAGATGCGTAGTATGTTTATTACTGTTTGCCAGTTGCTTATGCTGTTGCAGTATATGTAACTCTGCTACAAGGTACTAGTTAAATGTTTCCTTTTGTTTCATAAAGCCTGTTTTTCATTTATATGGTATAGTTATATGGTGTAGAGTAAGGCTGTGCAACTGCACTCCTGACGTATATACTACAACACTCTCTATATGCTTCTATATATATGACTCTCTCTTATTGTAATACCTGATTTATTTAGTTAGTGTATTTACATTCTACTAGTCCTAACTGCTTTAATATATCCTGTCCTATATGTTTCTCAAATAGAATAAGTTATCTCTGCGCTGCGACCATTTGGGCTGCTTGCTTGGCTAACCAAGGAATTCCTTCCATATTTTAGTTATGTCAAAGGCACATACTTTATACTGGTTCTAACATATGAAGTTAGCATCTGTTAAGACTGCAAATTTCACAAATCAACCAGTCCCCTTATTAGTTCTACTGACTGCCCCTCTGTGAGCCCCCTCTGTGGTAGCAACTGACGGTCATAATTTAATTTCTTATTTTTAAACTTAGAAAAATCTTGAAGTTAACTCTTCCCTATTGCCTCCTCTAAAAGTGCACATCTGAACTGTGTTCTAATTCTCTATGTGCAGGACTTAGCGATCCTTATTGGTACCCCCTGCATTGTCTTACTAATGTTAAGTAAAGGTCTATCTAGGATCATTCTAATCACCATATTTTACTGGTGAAATGGAAACTTGGTTAGCTAGTTTTCATTCCATTAATTAACACTGTGTACTAGTTACCACATCTCTCAATATATAGGGAACCCCTGCATTGATTTTATAGGTTGCCATAGTTTCTAGTATGTAAAACTACTATGGTAATTTCTGATAGTTTATTGTAATTAGAGGTCCCTTTATCCATGTCTATGCTATATCTCCTATGTATTTTTTCTTTAGTTTCTCTGTTTTCTTTTTTTAGCCCACTATCCACCACAGGCTTGACTGAGTTGCATTAACACTGCCTGAATAACTGAACCCTTCCAGCTGCCTGAATTCCAGGAACCCTTTATTGAACATAGCTAAAGTATGCCTGACTAATTTATCACAATCTTCTTGTGATTTTGCATTCTAAACTGTTTATATCTTATGTTAAACTCTTCACAGCATGTAAACTGCTAAGGGATAATTCTTATCCGCTCTCCCCTCAGCACCCACATATCAACTATATAAAATTTCTTGCACTCACTGCTTGTTGTGCAATACTGAGTAGCAGTTTTCTCCCTACAAAAGAACCCTGTTTTAAGTTCCCAGCAGAAATTTCATTTGCTCTTTAATATAACTTTTACTCTGTTCTCTTCCCTTCTTTACCCCTTCCAATTCTTCAGTCTAACTTTCACTAGCTTATATCATGACCGCTATCCTTGATGCTGAATCTTAATTTGTATTGAACAATTTCTATCCCCTTTTCCATCCTCTCTTCAGTCATTTCAAAGTTCTCTTAGATTCCTTACCTTTGCCTGTAGACTTTCCACTCCTCACTGATTGTCTTATTTCTTTTCATGCTTTTCAGCTGTAACAGTGATGCTGTGCTCCATACAGCTCTCACTACACTTGGGCCTCACTTTGCTCCCCTACCCTACCCCCAATTCCCACCCACTACCACCTACTCCACATTTATACTGTCTAAGCTGCATCCCCTTCTCCCATAAACTCCTGCTCTTTCTGTATGACTCATGCAATTGAACCTTTCTAGCCTTCTCCTTAATTGACGCCTCTTTCCTTCAGTGTTGATTAACCCTTTCCCTACTACATACTCTCCAAATCTACAGTACACACATATTACTATCAATCTCTTACCGACACTCCCTGTGCTTTATCCAATAACTACCATATCACCTCCTCACCTCTCTATTTCATCCATCTACCAAGCTCTCCTAACACATTCCACTTCCTTCCATCATCTTCTACTCTTGTCTCTCTGTTCACCTATCTTGTGTCTGTTTTTCTCTTCTACCTCTTAAGCATGTTTATTATCTATATCTCTACTCCCTTTCTCCTCCTTTTTTTTCTCTAATTACCTGCTATAAAAATAATGTTTTGCCTATTAACTTACCACCCACAGTTATCCACACTCTTCTTAGCACTGACCAACCTTAACCTGTCATAACACCACCTAATCTTATTGATCTTCCAGCCTTACTCATTTGCAAATACAGACTGCTAAACACTCACTACCATATTCACATAACAAAGTTCAAATAACATATTAACAAATGTAAGCCTCTAGCTCTGTATACTTACTTTAGGAAAATCTACATATGTGAAGACATTCACCCTAACACTGGCCTTTCCTAAACATGATACAAACCCCATTTCCTCTACTCTCACTAATGATAAACTATCTACCAAGAACCTATCATCTCCATTAACATATGCAGCCTACTTAACAAAATCTGTGAATTTCACTCTTGGATTGCTCATTACTCTCCCGACATAGTAAATCTCACAGAAACCTGGCTTAAACCTTATATCACTGACACTGAAATTCTCCCACGTGACTATAATATTATCTACTCTGATAGGTTACACAAAAAAGCCTTGGTGTAGCAATACTGTATTCAAACCATCATACCTTGTCTTTATTGTCTATACCCCCCTAATTTTCAACCTGCTGAACTTATACCTATCAACTGCAAAATAAACAATCATAAAAAGTTATGTTTTGTAGGTATCTATGTCTCTCCAGGGAATAATAAAATATTAGATAATAAAGTATAGAAACAAATCGTTGACAAGCTAGTGGTCCTGTGCAACTCTACAAAATAACAAACACACAAATAAAACCAAGCACTGAACAAACGTAGTCACAGAGTGTATATATTTATTGAGAGTAAGCGCTTTCATGATACAAAGATCACATCTTCAGAATAAACATACACTAAAACTCATACAACATTTAAACATAATAAAATATTCTCCCATGGACCTCCAACTCTATCTCAAATGAAACTGTAGTTCTTGGTGATGTCAACCTTAACCACTGATTTCCCTTCCTCAAGTATTAATCTTCATGGCTTCACTCAACTTATTACCACCTTTACCCAGTACAATAAAACCACTAATATCTGCACCATCCTAGACTGGATCCTAGTATCGAATCCTAGTCTGTACCAAAACCCAAACACATTCTCTGATTCTGTCAGTGACCACCTCCCTGCTTATGCTCAAAGACTTTCCATATATCATATTAGACAACAGAAATATACATAATGCCACAGTCTCACCAACTTCAACTCTAATGAATTTAACATTATACTCTTGTCATTAAACTGGTCCTTCTTCTTCAGTCTACCACTAGATGATGCTGTTCCAAAATTTAACTGCATATTTCTGGATACTCGAAATAGCCTAGCTCCCCTCAGAAAGAAAAATCTCACCATGTGCCTTGGCTTTCTCATTCCACCTGAGCCCTAATGCACAAAAGGGATGTTGCATGGAGTAATTGGTTGAAATCATAATCTGCCAACTCAGCTTCAAACCTACAAACAACTGTGCAACCTAACAAAATAAAAAACAAGTTAATCATGACAAAAATACTATCTAAAATCACAAATGCACCATCAAAATAATCCCCCAAAATTTTGGAACTCCATTAACAAGATTCGTAATCCTGGTTCTCCCAACATACCAAACCCATGCCCTAATTACTCTCCTTTTGAAACTGCCACAAAATTCAACTCCTATTTCACAAACTCCATAATCACCCTAACCCAAAATTGCCAAAATTCAAACCTTAGTCCCCGTATCTCTCCTCCCCCACAATAAATCTACTTTTTCTTTAAAGCCTGTTCCTAACTCTTGCATTAAATCTTTACTGTCTAATTTAATGTCTTGCTCTTCCTCAGCAGACAACCTACCAGCAGAATTCCTATATCTAGCTGCCAACTATATAGCCTACCCAATCTCCATCTATATTCAAGACTCAAGAGTCCCTTCTGTCTGAAGCAATTCTATATCATTCCACTTCACAAAAGCGGATACTCTACTGAACTCACAAACTATAGGCCTATAGCAATTCTGTCCTCTCTTTTAAAAATACTTGAAAAATGCATACCCAAACAACTTCTCATATATCTTCTACGCAAAAATCTACTTACCCCAATCCAACATGGCTTTCACCCTAACCACAGCAGAACAGTCTTAGTCTCATTTACTGATGCTATCATAAACGTTAGGAAAAATAATAATATTGTATTCTCCTTTTTCTTGACCTCTCCAATGCCTTTAATGCAGTCTATCACCCCAAAATGCTTCCTAAAATATCTGCTCTTGGTTTCTTCTACTCTACCCTCAACTAGTCTTCTAGATACCTTCCCAATCAACAGCAGTCAGTCAAGTGGCTTTCTCCCTTTGTACATTTCCTCACAGTTAACACTGGGATACCACAAGGTTCCATTTGTGACTATTTGGGATGGAGCTAATGGCTAAGGGAATTTTTAACGTCTTTATAAACAATCTACATTCATCCTGCCCTCAGTCATCTCTTATACAATATGCTGATGACTCCATTATCATCTGGTCTTCCAACAACCTGCTACACCTTCAGTCCATCACCCAAAAATTCTTTAACTCTACTGAGAGGTGGCTTAATGACAACCAACTTCAACATAATCCCAGAAAAAAAATACTGCTGTTTCTCCCAAAACTCAATCCCACCTCAAATCAACCTTTACTATCACATCACTTCATAACACCAAGATAGAAGTAGTGACACATACAAAACTCCTTTGCGTAATCATTGATTGACCAAAATGCAGCCTACATATCCAAAACTATATCACAAAGCTCATCAAAAACTTGGCATACTTTACAAATCAAAAAAAATTCCTAACCAATGACTCTAGACTCTCTCTTGCCAACACTTACCTACTTCCCACTCTACTCGATGTCTCTCCCATTTTAACTAACTTACAATCCATCTTAAAAAACAAATTGGAAATCTGCGACATTAAAATTGCCAGATTTGCCTCTTACCAGCCCTACAAATCACATCACTGTCTATCTGTAAAAACCTTAAACTGGCTTGAGCTGCCTCATCATCTTCTGCTCTCTCTCATCTATTCCATACACATTTCATACTAAATAAACCAACTTCCTACCCAGGCATCTCATCTATCATCACCTTTTATACTCTCAACCGCTCTCTTCGGAGCTCTGACTGATTTATCTTGGAAATCTATAACCCTAATAGCTCCATAGGCCATAACTTATGCAGCTTAACAGTGGCCCTGGCCTGGAACAAAATTCCCTTAGCCATTAGATCCATCCCAAATAGTCGCAAATTTAAAAAAAATCACCAAGAGATAGACACCTTAACACCTGGCTCTGTTCCTGCCTAGCATTTCAATTATCCACTTCTTAACCCTGCCTAGCTTGCCAATAACCATATTTTACCCCTTCTTCAACCTGCCTACTTACTAGCCCTCCTTCTGTTTCCTCAATTCCACCTTCTACACTGTCATGAAGGCTTTTTTTCTTCTTCTTTCTGCTTACCTTTTCACCCTCTCTACTACTACTCCCACTCATATACTATTCATCTTGAGTTCCTGTTCTCTCTCTACCACCATGCACCTATTTTCCCCATCACTACATATTCCCTCAAATACTATATCCAATCTAATCTGCCTCATGTATGTTTACTCTTTTTTTCTGCCTAATTTTCTGAGGCTAGAAATCTATTTATCTATTAAAATTTGTCTGTCCTCAACATACTTTTTTAACTATTTATTGCTTTTTTACCTAGCTATTTGATACTAAAATTAACTTTGTTTTGTTAACTTCATGGGTTTTTTTCGCTGTATTTCATGCTAATTTATCATGTTTATTGCTTTTCTCCCCTGGCCTCCACTGAAAAAGAGCATCTGCCCAGTCGGACTTTCCCGGTTAACAAATATCAAAATAAATAAATAAAAAATAAAATTCCTTATTCTTGTAAGTTTTTTATGTACTGATCCCAAACCTGACCCAGCAGCTATAGATTTTGTTAATTCTACTGTTGTTAAACATTTAGCTAATTCCAATCCTATACTTTCTGACAATGATGGAAAAATAATTGAAAATAGGGGAAACAAGTGCATGATTCTGCAACTTTGAGTTTCAGAATTTTGAATTGTCAGGCTCATATGTTTGTTTATGCTGACTAATTGTGAACACGAGAAATGTTTTGTCTGCAATGTCTTCTTGTGAGGAAAATTCGGCTTTAAATGCTTTAATTTATTCCATTTTACTGGTCACAACTCACTGCTTACAGTGAGTGTATGATTCTGTTGCTACATCTTCCAAGACCATGGCCACTGACACTGTTTTGAGAAGTTTTGCCTGACTGCATTCTAAGAACCTCCCAGATGATGTGAAAATAAGATTTTAATTTCTCTTTTGGATAGCGATTTAATGTTTGGTCTCTCTGCTGCAGAGGTTAGCAAAATGTGTAATGAGAGGGGTAAGCTGATACAGAGAATTTCTAAGATTTTTTAGCCTGCCACTTCCAAATTTTCTAAGGGATTCTCTAACCCCTCATCCAGTTTTTGCAGGAAACAAAGAAAAAAGTCTTAGCAAAATGCTGGTAAACAGACGTTTAAGAAGAAATGGCTGGGGGAGGGTCATAAAGAATGCAGGACTCCACCAACCAAGGACAGTCCAATATGTCAGAATGATTATTTAAGGGTCCTTGTCCACCCCCTCCCTCACTGGCTGTCCCTTTTCCCTTCCAGAAAGTCTGAATCTCCACTCTCTCTCTTTGGCAACAGACAGTTTCAGTCACTTAGGTTCTTAAGATCATTCATTAAGGTTACAGATGACAGTGTGAGAAGAAATTCCTCCTTTCCAGTGGGTAATTCCTAATCCACCAGACCAGACTCTTCTATTTACCCCTGTCCTTCAACATATGCTGTTTCATGGAGTAATAAAGACAGTTCCTCCTTTCCAGTTTGAGAAAGGTTTTTATTCCAGGATGGTTTTGGTACCAAGGAAAGAAAATGCTTGGAAACCAGTTCTGGATCTTTCTTTCCTAAATCAATTTGTGATCATGCCCAAGTTCAGAATATTGTCACTTCATAACCAATTACCCCCTTCTTCCTCATTTGAGTTTCCTGGTAAGATTAGATTTAAAAGATGCTTATCATTACATCCCTACTCATCCAGACTTCAGGCATTTCTGAAGGTTTTTTGTGTCTGGATCACATTTTCAGTTCCCTGCCTTTCCTTTGGACTATTCCTTGTACCAAGAGTGTTCACAGAGTATCTAGCTCCAGTTATAGCTCATTGCAGGCTATAGGGGATCCACATGTTTCTATATTTACATGACGTTTATCTTTGCAGAGTTTTTTCAAAGTGTCAAGAATCTTTCACTTGGGTGAGATATCTGTTACAACACAACATTTAAAAGTCTTTTTTGACTCTATAACACAGGATTATGTTACTGAGACACCTCAGTTCAAAGTGTTTCACAGGAAAAATAGGTCTATATCTATATCTATTTCTTGGGTTTTTCATTCAGACATTGATCATTATGAGGGAATACCTCAGGGTTTTGGGTCTCATGGCATCTATGATTCTCATGATACCTCTGGCAAGACTCCACATAAGAAATACACAATGGTATCTGAAGTCTCTAATGTCCCAGCACCAATGTCCATTATCTTTTCAAATCCCAATAGACAGTACATTTCCCTAAATCTAGGTTTCCCTTTATACCCCCCAATGGCTCCAAAGCAGTCAGTCACCACAGATGCCTTGACCTTTGCTTGGAAAGCAGTTTTAGGAGGGATAAAAGTACAAGGTGTTTTTGGGCACCAAGGACTGACACAATCACATAAATATAAAATAATTGATTGTTCTTTTCAATGTATTTAACTCTCTGAAATATCTTTGGTCCCCTTGACCTCTTCAAGTTGTAACAGACAATACCACACTCATGTGATATATCAATAAGGAAGAGGTAACAAGGTTGTACCCTCTATGCATACTAACCATATTAGCTTGGGATATAGCTTCACAACACAGTCTTCTACATCCTGTCAGATCAACATTTTGTGGCAGACAAGCTGAGCAGGACAAAGGCAAACTCTCACAAATGGAAACTAGATCAAAGGGTCTTCCAAGATTTGATTCATCTGTGGGAAGTTCTTGAAGCAGACCTCTTAGCCTCTTCTCTGAACAATCAGCTGACAAAATTCTGTTCCAGGACTCCATGCAGGAAGGCCTAGAAGACAGATGCCTCTTCCTTTCCATGGACAGGAATGTTCCTGCAATGTTTTTCCACCTTTTCTACTAATATCCAGAGTTCTTCTGAAGATTCAGAATGACCCCTCCAACATCATTGCGGCGACTCCCTTCTGGCCCAGGCAATAGTGGCTCTTCCCTCTTTTGTAAATGGCCAGGGACAGTTGCCACAAGCTTCCTCACAGAATGGATCTACCCACACAAGAAATGGGGTGTTTGATATACCCCAACCCCATTCAACTTCAGATGACTACCTGAATGATAGGGCCCTAATTCCCTTGAAACAACTGTTTGTTGATGAGCAGCAGGTACTATTGGAGGCAAGAAAGCCTGCTACTAGAAAATTATATATTAACAAATAAAAAAGTTTTTTTCTAGTTGGTACCAACAACATAATTAACACTCATTCAGGGCTAGTGTTTTTCTTATTTTACAATATCTGTGTGGGTTACTATCCTTTGGCTTTCTTACTCCTTCATCAGGGTTCATTTATTGGCTGTTTCAGCATGTATGGCCATGGATCCTCCTCTTTCAATGCATTCTCATGTCCAAATGTTTTTGAAAGGGTTTTTGCATAACAGACCTCCAAGAAAACAGGTGGCTCGCTCCTGCTTGGGATCTTAATTTTGTGTTAAAGAAGCTATCACTTGCTCTCTTTGAACCAGCTCATATGGCTGACATAAGGTTCTTAACATGGAAAACTGTTTTACTGGTTGTTCTGACTTCTGGAAGAAAAGTATTTGAGTTGCAAGCTCTTATGGTGAGTCAGCCCTATCTCATTTTCCACAGAGTCAGGGTTTCTTTGAGAATTAATCCTTCTTTTATGCCTAAAGTGGTATCTGAGCTACTTTAAACCAAACTGTCCATCTCTCTGTTTTCTTTCCTGTACCTAAAAGTGAGGGTGAAAGGATACTCCATACTTTGGAAATCCACAGACAACTCAGGTACTATCTTGACAGAACAAAATCTTTCAGATTTTTGGATCAGTTGTTTATTTCTTGGAAAGCCAAGAAGAGGGTGCAGTCTGTGTCAAAACAGACTATTTCCTATGGTTGTCTCAGGCTATTATTACCTTTTGCTATTCTCACAGCAACAAAACTGTTCCAGGCAGGATCAAGGGCAATTCTATCAAGTCCTTGGCTTCATTTATGGCTTTTTGGAAAGTGTTACATTCTAGAAGTATTCTAGAAGCAGCAACTTAGTCCTCTGTACATGCTTTTACAAACTTCTACAAGTTTGATTCCTTCTCTAGGTCTAGATTAGGCTTTAAGACCATGATCCAGGGACTCCTGGACCCTTACTTTCCATCTCCAAAATGTTGTAAGCTAGGGCAATCTACTTATACAGCTGATGTTACTGCAGTAGTGATCAATATGATGAACATAGTACAGTTGTGTAAGTAAATTTACCATAATAGTAGATGTTCGCATGATCCCTGCTGCAGTTGCCGTTCCCTCCCTACATCTCCCTTTTTGTTTTTTTTTTTTTTATTATACCAGGGTGGTTTATATATATATATATATATATATATATATATATATATATATATATATATATATATATATATATATATATATATTTGTACTCCTAGCTATGTTCCCTCAGGGCTAAGCCCCCCTCCCTCCCTCTCTCTCTCAGTTGGCATGAAAGCTTTGAAGGTTTTGGCACCAAATCTGTGTTTTAGGCAGCACAGCTTGAACTAACAGTTCAAGTGCATGGAAGGTGCCCTGAAGCTTTGAAAGCTGGTCAGCTGATATATCCTTGGTAGGACGTGACCCATGTAGTTAAGACTACTGCAAGAATGATCATTCAAACATCTACTGTTATAGTAAGTTTACTTACACAACTGTACTATCCTAGGTTTCAACAATACCAGGCATCTGTCACCCTAAAGCTGTAGCTCCCTTCTGCCAACTTAACATCTGAAGTCTAGACCATAAACTAGTCACACTCAGTGTCCTTAGCCTCACTTGAAACACAGTATATGCCTTTTTGGAGACTGGAGTTAAATGTATCTCACACAAAGCTCTAACAAGCGATCCTTGGTGCTCATATGGAATTCCCAGGCCCTAACATTTGATTCTCTGTCTTGAGAATGCTTCCCAATTACTCATGTACTACAAAGTCAATAAGATACCTACTGGATGAATTCATTTCCCCCATGCTAAGCTTCTAGATCATGGTTCTTAAAGTCATTGCTGGTGCATTTTCTATGTGTGGACCAATATTGATCCCTTTTTTCTTCATATTTTTTTCTTTTCAGTGTGGGTGTGCACTTGTGGAGTTGCTAACTATATATATATATATATATATATATATATATATATATATATATATATATATATATATATATATATATATATATATATATATATATATATATATACATAAGTAAAGGATATTGGGAGTTTGTTCCTATAACCCTTGCTTATATATACATAAGCAAGGGGTATTGGGCATTTGTTCCTCACATGGAAAGTGTGGGGGATTAACCCCTAAAAATAAAAACTCTTTTTTAAAAATGTCTCATCATATTGAAGGTTTAACCAGTTGTCTTCAATCTGAATATGAGAGAAAATGAAAATACAAAACCTTTACTGATGTTACTGATGTTAGCCAGGTATGTGGCATAGAGTAATAAAGCTCTGACAGTGACCTTGGCAAATGAGTTGACTATATAAGAGTCTCAGACATCCACTGGTCCTACTCAGGTGAAAGAGGAATGGCAAGGCATCACCCTGCTTACTTCTTCAATGACAAAGGGTGAGGAACTATGTAGGGTTACAGACAAATTGCAAGCCTTTCTGGTGATAATGGGACTGAAATGACAACCATTGTGCTATAAGATGGAGAACAAAGAGAGACTCATCATTATGTAGATGGCGGCATTACACTGCTGGGGCCATTGTTTATTCACCTGATGGCATCAGCACTGCATGTCACTGCATGTCAGTGGGAGGCAGGGAGGGAGGGCTTAAGAAGAAAAGTCCCAGTGTCCTCTGAGAATGATGGCACCAATCCTGAGATGTTCACCCATCACCTAGAGAAAAGAACAAAAACCAAAGAGGGAAGCAAGACAGAAGCAGAGCCCTCAGACCTGAATGAATGAATGAATGAATGAATGAATGAATGAATGAATGAATGAATCAGCTGAACTGTGGGAGGGAAGCATGATAGTTACAAGGAGGGCTATAAAAAACATGTACTGATGTCGGCACCTGAATTATCATGTAATGGCATGGCAAAATAATTTGGTGAAATTAAAATACAAAATTTGGGGATTAGTAGACATTCTCAGAATGACTTTTAAACCACAGAGCCCTGATGTAAGTCAGTATTTGTAACTTTGCTTTCCACTGGCCAAGTTTGTCTAATGCTGCTTGTAAGTAATTTTGACTGATGCCTGTTTTCTTTTTTCTTTTCTTTCTTTTTTAAGGCAAATATTTGTCAGGCTTGTCATTTCTTTTAGGTTCAGCTTAGTCAGCACTGCTAAGTCTCTAGTTTGTTTTAACACTGCTTTAATTCCACTGGGACAGTGTTGCAGGCTATTTCATCTTTAACATCAAGAACGTTTCATTTGTTGCTCTCTGTGTTTTCAAACACTTAAGCATAATAATTTTCCAGACCAGTCCTCAACAATCAGCAGAACAAAAGTACTAATTTCATCAATGTGTCCACTAGATATGCAGTACATACAGTATATCTGGACCTGGCCAAGGCCTTTCCTAAGTAGGCATTATTGATGGATTTGTAAATCTGAATCTGAATCCTTTTTTTATGCAGTGGATAGTTAAGTTGTCTGACAGAACCCATCTGTTTAGAGTCACAGGTGCCACTTCTGAAAACAAAAAAGTTACCAGTCAAACATCACATAGCTCATTGTTGGGTCATCACCTATTTGGCACCTGTTTCTCAGACCTATAGGCCAGCTCTCCTAGCCTATGGTTATCTAAGTTTGCAGATGACTGTAAATTGGATGGTATTATTCAATCTTTCACTGAATCGCATGGGTTAGATCATTTTAATAACTGATGCAAGGACAATGGTCTCAAATTAAATGTGAAAAAATATAACATAGTTCATTTTGGTAAAGAAAACATTTTCATATACAATATCTGTGACACAACCCTCCAAGCAGACACTGTCATAAGGGATCTGGACCCTCTTGTTGATAATTCCTTAGCATTTGACCACCTTGTCTCCACAGTACTTCAGAAAGTTTTCTGTCTGCCTCATCTACTTTCCAAAAGCCAAAGAAGTCTTAAGAGCTTTCTACTCATACTTTGTCAAACCGATTATTGAACATAATGCACCTTCTGGCATGTATTTGTCTAAACATATCACTCAACTTGACAAACCTGAGAGATTCATAACTAAAAAGATCAGTGGCCTCAAAAATCTTACTTATCAGGATAGACTAGCAACAGAGGTATAGATGGCGCAGCCAGTGCCTTATGCCTTCTGATGAACTAGCACCCCACACCATCAGCCCTTCAAGTGAAGAGCAAATAAAAAAGAATTCTACAAGCTGCAGGAATGCCAAATGGCTTCCTGCAGACAGTAGCCAATCCGCCCCTATTCCAACTCTTCAAGTGAAGAACAAAAAAAAAAAGTTCCACAATCATCAGGTACCTGAGTAGGAGCCAATCAGGTCCCATCTATGTGTCCTGCCTGAATCCTCCTTCCTCTCATTTTTGTTCAAGAAATCTTTTTTATTTTAAACTGTAGCAAACTGCTTTCTACAGATGTAGCAAGCAGAGTTTATACCACACACCAAGTGCTGCAGCACTCAAGTTATAATAAAATATGCTTTTTTATTTAAGTTTAAACTGTAATAAACTGCTTCCTACAAATGCAGAAAGCAGTTGCTAACAGCTTATACTCTGCATGGAGCACTACAGCGCTCAGGTTTTAATTAAAAAAAACATTTATTTATGTTTAAACTGTTGCAAACTGCTTGCTACAATGTAGCAAGCAATTGCTATAGTTTACACCACACAGAGAGTGCTACAGTATTCAGGTTTAACCGCAACTGTAATACTTTTAAAAGACTCTATGCATTAAAGATTGGTTGGGCTAGGCTGATTTCAACCACCCCAACATTTTGTACCCAGTACAGTTGCACTTCTTGTCCCACCCTACCTACACTACTCACTGGCACCCCCTCTCTCCACTCAGTCTCCCATAGATTCCTCTCTGGAGATCTATGTCTATCCTTTCAATCCATAAAAGATCCAATCCTCTCTGGCCTCCTATTCCTTCATAGAACAAATGGCACCTCAAATTGCCAGACAAAGGAATTAAACCTTCATCTACAGATAAATAAGCCATGTTT